>NW_019731580.1:191530-220010 GCF_002891405.2 Cryptotermes secundus | reverse complement strand
TATATCCTCTCCTCTATTTTCCTTTCAATTCTTCTTTTAAGTATCTTTGCTATTATCTTTGCTGTATGTGCAATAAGGCTTATTGTGCGATGGTCGCTGCATTTTGTAGCTTTTGTCTTTTTCTTTAAGGCAATCATTGTCACTTCTGTAAAGTCCTTGGGCCACTCCCCAGTTTCATATATGGTGTTTATTAGTTTTGTCATTGTTTTCAAACCACCACCTCCCAGAAACTTAAGCAAATCTCCAGGTACATCATCATCTCCTGTAGCCTTTCCATTCCTCATGTCCTTGATAACACTTTGTAAAATATATGGTCCTTCTCATCTGTATCTACTTCTTCTTCCGGTTCCACTTCCAAGGTTTCTGGCCCAAATTTTCAGCACTTGCCTCTGATCTACTATTCTATTCCCCTGATAGTCTTTGATGCCAATAATTTTAATCCCGTGGTTCTCTTTCCATCCTAGTTCTTTTGTCTTCATGTACATCAAATCATAACATCCTGTCCTTTGAAATTCTATAATCTCATTACATATCTTCTCAATATATTACTTTTTGGCCCTGTCCGTGGCTCTTTTCAATTTATTCCTCAGTCTCCTGTATTTCCTCCTGCCTTCTTCATTGTTTACATTCTTCCATTTCCTTCGCTCCTCCATTTTACTCACCATCTGTGTAACCCATGGTTTTCTTGCTATCTTCTCAACTTTACCAACCAATTCACTAATAGTATCTAACATGCATTCTTTTATATTGTTCCACTGCACTTCAGCATTTCTGCTTTCACCTTCAATTGCACCGAGTTTATCTTCTAGGGTCTCCTGCACGCTTTGTATTTGAGCATATAACTTCTCCAAATCCCATCTAGGTCTGCGCTTTTGACATTTTATAATTTTGTTCAACCTGGTTCGGAACTTGGCAACCAGTAAGTTGTGGTCAGAGTCAGTATCTGCCCCAGGCAGCGTCTTCACATCCTTCACACTCTTTCTGAATCGACGTTTTACAAGGATGTAGTCCAGCTGATGCCTCCTCCAATCCCCGGGTGCCTTCCATGTGTAAATTCTTCTCTTTGGCTTCTTGAACCAAGTGTTGGTGACAATCAGTCCATTTCATTCACAAAAGTCAATAAGCATTTGACCCCTGTGATTCCATCTTCCTAGTCCATGTGATCCAACAATATTCTGATATGGTTCATCTCCAACAATGCTATTCCAGTCTCCCAATATGATGCTGTTTGTGTCACCTCTTCCATCTTCCTGAAGAATTTCTTCAATTGTGTCATACACTTTTTCTACTTCATCATCTTCATACTCTGATGTTGGCATGTACACTTGCATAATCAGTATATCTACCGGTTCCGCCTTTAACTTCAGAGCAATAATTCTGTCATTACAAGCAATCTTCTTAACAACACTGCTCACTACACTTTTATGCACCACTATTGCCACACCTCTTTCAGCCCGTTCACCTCCGGAATAATACACTGTATAATCACCACTTCTTATTTCACCTTGTCCTTTCCACCGCACTTCGCTGACACCTAAAACAGACACTTCATTCTTCTGCATTTCCGTTTTCAAATTCTCCAATTTTCCTGCTTGATTCAAGGTCCTGACATTCCATGTTCCAATCTTGTATCCATGCTGTTTCTTCTGATCTTCGCACTTTTTCTTGTTGTAACGCCTGCATGACATTTCCTCTAGAAACACTCCCCCCCAGAGATCCAATTGGGGGGAGTAGTTTACCTCCAGATTGTTTTGTCTCCAGAGGAAACATCTCGCATACATTGCATCTCTGTTTTTGGAAAGAGACTATCCAGGAAAAGTGATAATGTGGTAGTTTTTCCATTTGCTTTTCACATCCCAGTACAACAGCAGTTCAAACCACACTTTCATGCCTGTTGCTATACGAACTTGAACCATCTCGAGATCTCGAGCATCATTTGCTCTGTGCTTCAAGTCGCTGCTGATGATGCTGCTTCCGGCATCAGTTTTGGTTTTTGGTGTCTCTCTTCGTCTGATGCCTACCCTTTGACCTGTCCAGCAAGGGAGGCCCTGCCAGTAGCTATGCTACCGCTGGTATAGCTCTCAGGGTCCTTGGCATACTCAAACCCCCTCACCACGATAAGGTGGAGACACCAACGCGGGGGACCATATCATTACACGAACAATATTATTATCTGACATTGCAGAACAGAAGTGCAGGAAATTGGGGGGGAAACACACCCACTTGAGATGTTTTGAGCAACTAATCGAACGTAAGTTTCCTCAGTGTGCGCCTGCTAATTTGGAAACCAGTTGTCTGCTTGAAATCGGCGATTCTTCTCGTAAATCGCGGTTGCGTTGCGGTTTCCAGTGTCCTTGGTGTGCACCCGGCAATAATGTTTATGCCAGTAGACAAATCAAGTTCGGCACAGATTTCCCTCTCTGAAATTATGGAGGGAATTTATGTATTTAGTTCAGGGAATTGTGCGATTAATATTTGGGTAGGGCGTACCTCATGCAGGCGTATGATGTCTCTCAAATTGTGTGGTATAATTTAGTTCGATGGAAGCGTTGAAAGTGTGTGTTTACAAGTCTGTATTGAAGCAAGGTGACGAGGCAAGTAAAATAGAACAATCTCTGAACGTAGTATGCTTAACAGTCCAAATAAGAAAATATAGTGTACGTTCGATACTTGATTATGAAGCATAGGGGAAAAGGAGGAAAAGGGATGTAGCTGAATTGATTGCAGATATTAAAACGTATGTACCTTGTTACCTTAGTTTTTCAAGAGTTGTGTCTGTGAAAGTGCGTGGTAATTATTATGGGCACATGTCTTTGCAAAGAACAGCAATCGGAAACTGATATAACAACTGGTACACATAATGGGACAACTGTTCATTCTATCTCTGCCCATGTGCCAGCGAATGAATGCCTGGACTGTTATGTTGCTGCATCATCCAGTGGTCCATGTCAGAAATTGCCTTCGTATTCTACTGTTGATCGGCTGATACTGGATACTCTGAGTATAATAGGAACTTTAATTGAGAAGTAAGTATATGATTAGAGTTAGTAATGATTTCTAAAATGGTGACTGGTTGCAAAATACAGACTAACCCAAGATTTGAATGTGCATGGAGTCAATATGAAGTAAAAAATATCTACAACACCACTAAAATCTGAGTTCCATCCTGTATTTTCGTCATTTAATAACAAACACGTGATGTCATCATAGTGGACAATGCAGATTTCATGGTGGTATGAGCAATTGAATACAGTAGTAATCCTATCTAAAAGTGAACTGTGCCATGGTCTCTATCAAGAATTGGGAATGTGTAGATAGATTAATTGCTTGTTTGCCACACTGTGATCAATCCACTTACCACAGGCTCACTTACGTGTGTTATTATATGATGATAGAGTGCATTTGCTGTAGAAAACCGGAAACATCATAGTGTAATGATTAGCATCCATGATACATATGTAATGGCCATCTTGTAGTCCACTCAGTTTCATATGTCACTTCTTACTACATGTTTCGGCAACATAGTGCCATCTTCAGGTTCGTTATTTATGCTAAGCTATTACATTGTTTGCCATCTTATGTCTTTCATAAAATTATTTAGAAAGTACATTATTCGTCAACTATAATAAAATTTGTATATACTAAAACTTGTTAAGATTATTCATCTGTATGTCTAAATTCAAACTCGTGTATAGTATGGTTCGTCCACTATGGGAGTCGTTTCTGTGTGTACTGTGTGATGTGTCCTTCCTTTTTGGCTCGCTGATGCAGATAGAATGCAGCTACCAAGTTTAGCCAAATTATGTCCTCATATTAACCTTCAGTTTGATTTGTTTAATGTGTCAGCAGATAACCAATAGATTTTAATCATATTTAAACATTTCACCCAGCCATCCATTCATTCATCATCCAGATATGTTCTCGACCACTTTGTTTTCAAATTCCAGCAGTTGTTTGAAATTGAAATTATTAAGTTTTGTTCGTCTTATTCAATCTGTCATTTTTCTTGCTAAGTTTGTGGACATATGTTTTTCTGTGTTTCAGTGAGCAGGAGCCCCCACCTGCCATGTTGCAGTTACATGTTATTGCTGATAAGGAAGATGGTTGGATTCAGGTGGTGAGCTCTATGGTGAAAGTTATTCCAATGAATGATCCACTTGGTCCAGCTGTGATCACTTTACTGCTTGATGACTGCCCTCTGCCAACTAAAGTGAGCCCATTAACGATCTTGGTCATTTATTCACTGGATGCCTAGTAGTACATTTTTGTGTTTAATTGTTGTAGTCTTGTGTCATATTATTATGTTCTGTTTTTAATGATTTACTCATTGTGATTTGTCATGGATAATATGTGTAATTGTTATGGATTAAATATAATTAATTTATATTTATATAATTGATGGGATTTGTCCTGTTGTCTTTGACTATTTCTATATCCACTGGTCTTCCAGCCATGTAAGGATCCATGGAATGTAAATGAATGAATGAATGAATAGCCCTGTAAACATACCATATAGGTTAAACACAGAAGTGTTTTTATGATTTAAATTTGTGTTTACGGTGTGTGTCTAACTGCTCTGTGCTTAATACTCTTAAATTCTGAAGGGTTCTGACGATAGTGTATAACACTCAGAATTACTGGGTTTTCAAACTTTGTCTATTGTCTGATATTCTAGAAACTAGAAAAAACAACGATCTGGAAACTGGATCTGTTTCTCTCCTCAGGTGAGGAGGTGGGGGGGGGTGGAGTCGAACTGGGTGCACTCGGCATGGCGGCCACTGATTGGCCTATTCTAGCCTGCCCCGGGTGATTATGGTGATGGAGAATATGGTGGAATGAAGATTGGCAAGGGAAACCGTAGTACTCAGAGAAAACCCGCCCCAGTGACAAATCCCATTTGACCAGACCCAGGATCGAACCCGGGCTGCCGCAGTGGGAAGCCAGCGATTAACTGCTTGAGCTATGGCGAGGCCTTGAGAGACTCTCTGTTGGGTCCCTTAGAAACAGCTAACCTCAGTCACCGGACAACCTGTGTCGGTATAACTACAGCTGTATAAATACCTGAGGTATTTATATAGGTGTAGAGTTAGCTCTTTCTAAGGGACCCAACATAGGTGTCATCAACCCCCTCACTTGACAGAAACAGACCAGTTTTCGAAATGTGTTCCTTGATTTTTAGAATACTGGATAATGGGCAAAGTCCAAAAACCCAATAATTCCGAGTTTATTACTCTTGTTCTCTGTTTCAGGAATCTGTTCTGAGGCTCTCAAGTATCTTCAATTTGTCAGCCCAGAGCTCAGTGAAAGGAAAGTCAAAACCAACTCAACAGCGTAACATCTGTGTGGTGCTTGGCTGCATAGCAGAAAAGCTAGCTGGACCAAACAGCATTGCCATTCTTACACAAGGGACACTTAATTATCTCATCACAAATCTTGTAATTTATTTTGCACCCTAGGCATGGCTTGTAAAATATGGCTGCTCTGTAGTACGTTAGCAGTGAAAAGTAGTATCATTTTGCTGCTAAGTTAGTGATTGATTGTTCATCCTGTTTGTTGCTCCTGGCCACAATTTAAAAAGAAAAGTATTTTACCAGTATCTGAGTGTGAATTTTGTAAAAGTGTGAGCTAAATTCCAAAGTAAAGAGGTCATGAACATTTTGGGAATCAGATATATACACTGTTCAGGATGACTGTACAAGTTTGAGCTAAAATTAATGCATTTAAGGAATAAAAGAGGAAGGAAATGTAAAGTAAGAGAAAATGATTGGTGACTGCTAATCTTACCTTTCATTATTACACTTTATATTTCAGTTCCCTGCAACAAATGTGTCCAGTAATGTCTGTCACAGAGTCGCAGAAGTTTGGTCTCTTTTCTAAGTTGTGAAGAGTTGTCGTCTCAATTATCATTAATGATAACTTTTTTTTATTGCTAGTGGGGTGGGACTAAGTCCCTTGTACTGCAGCCACTTCTGGCCTATTGTACCAGCCCCGGATGGTAGGTGAGGGTGACTGTGGAGCAGTTGGTGGAATGAAGATTGACAAGGGAAACCGAAGTACTCGGAGGAAACCTGCCCCGGCGCCACTTTGTCCACCACAGATCCCACTTGACCAGACCCAGGATCGAACCTGGGCTGCTGCGGTGGGAAGCCAGCGACTAACAACTTGAGCTATGGCATGACCATAATGATAACTTAGTGAATTTATAAAACCTATATTAATGGCCGTGGGGATCTGTTGCACCGACCACGTGACACCCTCTATCGACAGAAGTTGGCACTAACTTCACTGACAAGTGGTGGTTGCTCAGTTGGTGTAGTTTGCTTGCAGGCTACAGGCCATGGAGTCTAGTGAATTTTTCCTGAGTCTGCATGCTGCATAGAAAAGTATGGACCCTCTTAAAAGCAGAGAATTTACTCAGTGGTGTGCCCTTGTAACCATGGCAGTAGATCTATGGGTTCCATAAAAGGCACAGTATTTATTGACTGATTGAGGAACTGTCAGCTTCTCAAGAAGAACTGTATTCCAGGGATTTAATTAATATAAATCAGAATTTAAAATTTACATAAACCTGATGCATGGAGTTAGTTAACATAACTCAAATATAATATTAAAACTGATATAGAATCCAGATGTTTTAACTTAATGGGTTGAGCCATACAGACCCTTACACCATGACTGGCTTTGATCTTTTGTTTGTCTCCATCCTAAGTTAACCCTCTAGCAGTCCTATGCTTCAGATGAAATTAAGTCTCTGAAATTTACTAGAACCTCGTGGTAATATAGTATGTTTGAGGCTGTCTCATTTTTATTATGACACCTTTCACAAGTGAGGCTGTTTGCTGGTCTGAGGATACTTTGCATGCTTCATGATCTTATGTTGCAATGGCAGGCTTACATCAAATTCTTGGGCAGAATGCACTAACGCAACACTTGTCCTCAATGGGTTATTATCTCACAGTAGTGTTTCCTCTCAATCGTGTGTGTTGTGCACATCTACAAATTATTCATGAAGTACCTATGATTTAAGAAACAACAGTCTCTTTCTTTTTATGGGTGATGTACCTACCACTCAGTGCTACAGCTCTGGGTGAGCCTTGGCCTACTCTACAACCAGTCTCCACAATCAGTGCGTGCTGCCATAGGAGTGGATCCATGCATGATGACCCAAGGCTGGTTATTAGGTTTATGAACAAAGTTCTTTTTACAGGATGAGGTTGTTAGCCTCATGACGAACCCCCAACCTGGAGGACCAGGGTATCACTCTTAGTTTGGACTCTACCCTTTGACCTTTCCAGAATGAGTGACCCTACTGGTAGTTAAGCTACTTCCGGCATAGCTCTCCAGGTCACAGAGTCACGCAAGCCCCACCACCACCACAAGGTGGAGACACCTTTGGGAGGTCTTTTTATGGGCCGAGTGTGACAATATGCTGTCATTTGAATATGAACAGACATACTGACTTCTGTGTGGTCCAGTAAATGTGACTTATTTTGAACATTATCAGTTATCTTGAGTCCTGTACTGGAGATCAGTGATGGCGGTTGACTCTTCCTGGTGGGCCAACTGAATACAAAACCATCCTCCCTTACACCTGATGATAGAAGCATCCAGTGTCCAAAACGCCATCTTAGGAAAGATTCAAAGTAATGGACCGTTTCCCAGATATTTGTTTTGTTTACCAATGCTTTCTGTTGACAGAAATGTTTACACTTAGCTTTCTGCAGTGTATTAGGAGAAAAAGGGTTAATGGCCTGTGGTATATGGATAACTGAGTTTGAGATATGGCACATTTACCAGAAGTCATATTTTCCTAGAAACTGTTGAAAAACATTTTATTTTCTTGTGTGTTTTTTCATATGTGAATATATAACCAGTTCTTAGTGAAAGTAAAAATACAAATCCCTGTCTTATAGGTCGATAACATTACACACAACAGAAAATAGGCATGTAAGCGTTAATCAGATTGGGTTGTTGCGTGTCTAACAGGATCTGCCTAACTGGCTTGGCAAGGAAATAGTTAAGGGGCTGTAATACTGCTGTGTCTTTCCTCATATTATTGATTTTGAAACGGTCTATGTTCTGATTTCTTTACATTTACATGACCTTAACTCCTTACAAAAACATAACAACGTTTTTCTTGTTGCTTCCAGAATACAGATAACAACCCATCTGTGATCCTGTTTTCTGTGATTGCATTAGAAAAATTCGCACAGACAAGTAAGTATATCTGATGTGGATTCAGTAAGATTATGACTGATTCTTATGTTATTTAATGATGCTGTGTTAACTGCAGGGGTCATGTAACATTGAGTAAGCTTGGAAGATGATCATGAATTGTAGTTAAATGTTTGGAAGGAAAAGATGCATTGTATTTCAAGGCACTGTCCCCGCCTGAAAGGAGTGAAGAAAATCATGGAGAACCTCAGTCAGTATATTCAGTAACTTATCAATATTGAGCTCAGTGCCAACTGACTGCAGAATGTTTATAAAAGCCTTTTAAATCTAAACAATTTTGTACACAACAGAAAAAAAAAGTGCAAATGTGAGGTTGAGGTTCTCATGGCGGTGATTAAGAAGATAACTGTCATGTCAGTTGTGACGCTGTGTGGTCTGGTAGACGTTTATCGACATGTCAGAAGGTAGTGTCGCATCCATCTACAGGGTAGAAGATGGAGGCATCATATTTTTTTAAAGTATTGTTGATTGTCTACCAGACTGTGGTGTCACATCCCGGTAGGCAGTGATCTTCACCGTGTAAATGGTCAGTCATAAGTGTAATTAGTAAATCTGCAGAAAGTTACTTCAACACAGAACATAGACATTGCACAAGAATTCAAGGGTAATATTTTGTTTGAACAGCTTGTTTGAAACGCCTGTTTTTCATAAAAACATATTAGTGCAATTTCACTCTGAGAATTGTGTCTGCTGTTGTCTGCAGAAGTTGCAGATAAATAGACCTGTGTTTCAGTGACTTTGTGCACTCTTTGAAATTCTGTCCTGCTACATATGCCACTGTCTTCATTGTTATGATGCCTATTGGATCACCAGTTGTTATTAATTTGACCTGTGTCTTTCAGCTTTTTGTCATGTTGCATTCTCATGTCATATGGATATAATTTTTCCCTAATGATTAATGTATTTTATTCTGACAGTTGATATAGGCTTCAATCAAATTGATATTACTTATAGTCAATTTTCTGTCTTGTTGTTGCTGTTTCATATTGTCTTTATAATCCCAAGTGTCAACTGAAATTTTATTTTTTATATTAAAGTGGTCATAGCTTAATTTGAGGCATTTTCCCCGTATGGGTTGAGAGAAACCACAAAAACGTCAGTTGAGATCTTTGGTCTCCAGGGATTTGAACAGAGTATTTCCTGGCTGCAAGGCAAGAGTACTAACCACTGAACTCTGGTATTGAGTTTGTTTCATATCATAGCTGAGGCAGTATACTTAATGTTTCCTCAACACAGGTGAGAACAAAGTAACAATTAAGAAGCGTTTGGAGGCGGAACCAACAAATCCCCTCATGTGTTTGGAGAAATGGGTGGACTCAGAGCATTATGTCAAGCGGCAGGTGGGCTTCTGTGCACAATGGTGCCTCGATAATTTGTGTAAGTTTTATGTTCTGTAATTGTTTCTTTTGTGAATAACTTTTCCACAGTGCATAGTGCATATTTTATAAAAAATTAATTATAAGAAAGATATGAAGGGCATAGGCTGTTAATTGAATATTAAAATATGGTCTTAACAATATTGGACAGCATTGTAACCAGTATGGCAAATTTTTGGCAAGACTTTCCTCAGTTCCACACTTCTAGTTAAGTCATTTGTTATGTGCGATATGAAATGCCAGTTCAGCTAAGATTTCCTGAATCATCATTCTTAATATAAATTAGAGTGACTGACTTCACAATATGTGATATTTTGTTCTTGGTTATGTAACATTGCTTTTTGTAGCTAAAATTATTGTTATTTGTATGTGTGACTTTCGACAGGGTTTTGGATTGGAGATTGGATTTATTGACCACTTTAACAGATGACTCATGACTACACTTAATTATAGTGCCATTGCTGCTTTCTACACTTTACAACTCACTACTGCACATGCTAAGTCTTTTCCATCCTGCAGTGTCTTCACTAGGTGTTCCCCAGTAACAGATCTTAACAGTGGAGATTCTTCAACTGCATTGACCAAGTCTTCGCTTCGCAGACTCCCATACAACTGAATACTGTCCTTACAAATGACTGTGTTATAACATCTTGGCACAGACTGCACAGAAAACACCATTCCTCTGTTGCTGTTCAGTTGTTTCCATGGGAACATGTTTGAGAAACTGTTACTCAGCAGTTTTTGTTGTATATTTGCTTATTAAGAATCTGTTTCCTAGTAGCAAATGTTGTTTCGTTGTTTGTTTTAGGTTTTTACCCAGTAGCTGGTGTACACGCTACATTATATATGCTGTAATATGTGTATTTAATAAGGCGCGATGGCAGCAAGGGGAGGAAAATCCATTTCTGCATGTATCTTAAGCATAACTTGATTTTTTAAGCAAAATATGTTTCAAACAGAAGTTGGAGAGAAAAACAAAAAAGATATGTATTATACCCAGTACAGCTCTCCACACATGCAAAGATTGTCATACAATCAAAAATGGTTTTTGATGCATGTATGAGGTTACTAAGACTGTCTGTGATCTAGTGGTCAGAGTTCCTGGCTACAGATCCAGAGGTCCAGGTTCGATTCCTGTCACTACCAGATTTTTTCTGAGAAGTAGGTCTGGAACAGGGTCCACTCAGCCTCGTGAGGATAATTGAGGAGCTATTTCATGGAACTAGCAGCTCCAGTCTAGAAAACCAAAATTAACGGCCATGGGTATTCATTGTGCTGACAATGCGACACCCTCTATCCGCTAAAGTTGACACTAACTTCGCCGACAAGCAGCGGTCGCTCAGTCAGTCGGTATAGTTCGCTTGCTCCATGGAGTTTGTTTTTTTGTTTTTGTATGAGGTTATCAAAATCTCTTATTCTGAATAGTAATTAAAGGAGCTTGCTCCCAGCTGAATTTATAGGCATGTGTTTATATAAATATATTGTCATGATTTAAGGGTGTGACTGTAGACAGGGTTTTGGATTATTTGCTGTATTGACCACTTACAGGTTGTTCCACAAACAACTATTAACACTGTCACTGTTTCAACACTTTACAGTTCACTGTTAACACAAGTGTCCCCAAGCCTGTTAGTCTCCATGATCCATTTTTTGGCAACAGATTTTAACACAGGAACTGCAACAGTCTCACTGAATTACACACTCCATATATCACAGTACTACAGTACATGTGAAGTCTTCTGTTCACAGCCCAACTGTTACCTGAACTCCAGTGCACTAGCTCCCAATTTTTATAACCACTTTGAATGAACCAAACAGAAAACATCATTCCGAACAATTCCTCTCTTGTTGCTTGCGTATCCGTTGGCATGGAAACTTGTTTACCGAGCTGTTGCCTAGCATAGGACGTCTCCTCTGGCTCCACGCATCATGTCACAATAATCAAAATATTTTATTTAAGAATATGTGTACCATTTTAAGCTTATATGAGTAACTCTTCATTAGATCACACATCTGAGCTTGAACATGAATGTTGGCATGTCATTTGTAGTTTCCGTCTGGTATACACAGTGTGTCCAGGTTCTGTTAGGACTATGTTCATTAAAAATACAAGACGTGAATTATTTTCAAAATTTCACCCTGTTTATTCAAAATAATCTCCTGAATCAATACATAGCTGGAATCAATTGAAAAGTTTTCGAAAACACTCACTGTACTCCTTTTGTGGAATCATATTTAAAACTGCGGTAGATTCCCTTTAGATGTCCTGGATGGTGTCGTGATGGTCTCCTTTCATTGCCAACTTAACTTTTGGGAACAAACAGAAATCTGCTGGAGCCAAATTTGGCGAATATGGAGGATGATCAAGGACTGTGATCCCTTTTCTGGCCAAAAAATCACACACGATCTTCGATTTGTGGGGTGGAGGAGTGACCAGGAACCTTGCTCTCGATATTCTGGTCGAATTCAAAGAATTCTTGCCCACAGACGATTGAGGACTCTGAGATGATAATCAGAGTTCGCTGTTTGACCTTCTGGCAGAAATTCCTTATGAATGATTCCTTTGGAATTGAAGAAAAAGGTTAGCAGTGTCCTTACTCAACTCTTTTTCATGCTCACTTTCTTTGGTTTCGGCTTCTTTGAGCTCAACCACACTGCACTCTGCCACTTTGTGAGAGGCTCATATTGAAAACACCATGTCTCATCACCAGTAACAATTGATTTTGTAAATTTTGTATCTATTTGGGCCGACCATAACATGTCTTTGCAGTGTTCCACTCTGGCATGTTTTTCATCGCTTGACAGCGCGTGCGGTACAAACCGTGCACAGACCTTCCATTTGCCCAAACCCTCAGTCAAAATGTGATGCACAGTACTTTTTGGTATTCCCAAATGCTCCTCGATGAGTCTTGCAGAAACACATCTGTCTGACAAGGATTTCGGTCACTTTTTTCACATTTTCTTCAGTGCTCCTTGTTCTCAGCTTTGATGCACGTGGAGCATCTTCAATGTCCGCTGTTTTGCCTAACTTCAAACAAAATTTGATGTTGGTTCTCTGTTCAACTGCCATTTTCCGATGAGTGTCAGAACAGTACTGTTACATTCAAGGTCAGAACACATGATGCAGCGATGCTTGCGCTTTGAAATTATAGAGAGCCACAGCTGAAACTTCAAGAATCTTAACGCCACAACTCGCCAACAGATGGCATTGCAGGGCAAAATTTAAAAAAATGAGTCCTAATGGATCCTGGACACACTGTGTATGCACCTGTTAAGTTTACACTGTATGCTTTTACAGACTTCTTATACTATTATTGGAAATTATGAGGTAATTATTGGTATGGTTAGGAACATACATCGTGTAGATTCTAAAGGGTTCTGATCATGGTGTATGACATTTCTGGAATTTCTGAGTTTTTGGAGTTTGTTCATTGTCTTGTATTCTTTAGAACATGATGTTTTCTAGTTTTCTGGAATACCAGAAGATGGACAAAGTCCAAAAAGTCAGCCGTTCCAAATCATATATCAGTTTCTTTCTTTTTAATTAATGATTTCTCTTTTCAGTTCTAGTTGAAGGTCGCAAGTTTTCTTATGAATGTGTTGATACTTCTGGAATAAATGTCATGCTTAACACGAAGGATGTCAGTGAATACCTGAAAATATCTCCAAATGGGTTAGAGGTAAGTTCACAAGATTAGTGTGGTTCAGCTGCCTCCCCTGTTGGGCTACAAACGAATGAGAAGCTATTAGAACATAACATATTTTTCAAACATATTCCTTCTGATTTTTGCATGTCTAATGTAACATGATATTCATTTGTTGTTTAGAGGCTACCAGGAATTATGTTTATACTACACTATATTTGCAGTTACCCATATGCAGATTATCCAGTTTCTGGCTAGGCCATGAGCCCTTTTTAGGTATGTTTACAACCCAGCCAGAGCTTCCACGAAGTTCCTTTTGTCTGTGTGTCTGTATGGAATAGGTTGAGAACCACCAAATGGATTTCCACTAAATTTGATACCAGGGAATTTTATGACGAATAGTCCAGCCATCTCAGTTTTTGTTCAGATCAGACAATTTTGACAACCATTTTACCTGAAGACCTACGTGTGTTACTACTTGTATCTTGCTAAATATTTGCCAGCAAAATATATATTGGGCAAACATCATGGAGAAAAACACGTTTTTCTCCAGTGTTATCGTGTTTAAAGTGTTCAAGTTTTCCAAATTTCTGTATTGAGCAGTACCTTGGATTATCCATGCTCTGTTATAATTCATACATCTTTCCTTCTGTTTACTAGCGTGGCTAATGAGGAATGTACTCTACCACAGCCACAGCTCCACCCCTTTTCCTGTTTCCATGATAAAAGGAATATTACAGGGATTTGGATTCATATTAAAGATGTTATAAGCGTAAAATTACCTGGAAGAAATTGGTGAATCAAGCACGCAGAGTACTTTCATATTCTGTGGCTGTGTACACGAGTCAATTTTAGCAGATTGTTTTATAACTTCCATTTGAGGCTCTCATTCTTGAACAGTGCACTCTGTCAACAGGACCATCTGTTTTTCTTACCTGATTTGACTATGTTTTAGGCAAGGTGCGATGCTTATTCCTTCGAGAGCGTCCGATGCACATTCCAAGTGAACTCTGGTGTGTGGTACTATGAGACAGTAGTAATCACACCTGGTGTAATGCAGATAGGCTGGGCAACTAAGGAAAGCACATTTCTGAACCATGTGAGCAATCTTTTTCTATCACGTAAACCTTCCTGTGTAGCATATTGTTTACAGAGATACCATTTTGTTGATTCTGTTCTTGGGTTATTATACCATGTGGATCTGAGTGATGTTGCCAGCGTTTTGGAGGTACATGCTGTCTCCATCTTCAGAGTCAGAGTGTGTAGGTTGGTGAGCTTCTGTGTGTGTGCGTGCTCACGCGCGCATGCATGTCAGAAGGGACTCTGAGACTAGAGTGGAGCCTGGTGCCTTATCTGTGCCAGGAGGGACAGGAAACCAGGAAAGTTGCATAGACGGCCCTATAAAGAGCCCAGGAGTGCCAATGGGATATAAACATTTAGTAAATATCTGCCAGTCTATATGGTGTCACATCTCACATAGTTTTATTTACTTACTTTAAAAAGTGCAACATTGCTATGTAAGTATAGATTTGATATGACATCTAATTTTTAAAATTAGAAGTATTTTCTTCTGTATTTCCCCAGAGAATGTTATTCTTGTTGTTCCACACACACAAATGTTTGGAAGCATGTAGAGTTTCATATTAGAGTTTATACAAAATTAGTATTGATAATGGAGTTAGAGTAGTAAACCTTGCCCCACATCGTAACATTCATAAATTTACTTGGACATCTCCTGATGGAAAGATGCACAACCAAATTGGCAATATTTTGATAGCTGACGGCACTCAAGTATACTTGATGCCTGATTGTTCAGGGCAGCAGATTGTGATACTGACCACTGTCTCGTGGTGGCAAAAGTTAGGGAGAGACTGGCAGTGAGTAAACAAACAACACTCAGATTTTGTATGGAGAGGTTCAGTCTCAAGAAATTAAATGAGGTAGAGGGTAAAGAGAAGTATCATTTTGAAATCTCAATAGTTTCACAGCTTCATAAAACTTAAGACACTGAGGTTGATATTAATAGAGCTTGGGCCTTGTATGCTTGAGGTATTGCAGCTGGAGTGTGAAGCTGACTGGAGTTTTACCATCTGATACCCTCTCTTTCCTCTGCTTGGGCAAAAGGGTAATTTTACCTTTATCTGCACATGACAAGTAATAATTTCCATTACTACAGGAAGGCTATGGAATAGGAGACGATGAATTTTCACTAGCTTATGATGGTTGTCGCCGTCTCATTTGGCACAACGCACATAATGAAGCTCAGAGTCGACAGTGCTGGCATCCTGGAGATGTATTAGGATGTCTGCTAGACCTAAATAAACTGGAGGTGATATTCTACATTAATGGTTCTCCCCTGTGTCCCTGCACACGTATCTTCAAAACGGCCCGGTAAGAACTGCTTTCGTATTCAGTTTGAAGTGAATGTTTAACTGCTTTACTGCTAGTCTTAGTGCTGCAGGTTGTATAAAATATTGTGACATGTTGCGCAAAGGAGAACCCCCCCACCAGCAGTGACGCGGCGGGTGAGTCAGCGCTCCCCTCCCCCCCTCCGCACGGTAACGTAACGTGCAACGCGCGGTGACGTAACAGGATGACATGGCACTCATTACGCAACAGGCAAGCACTGCGGCTATATAAGGGAACTGCACAGCGGCTGTGAGTTAGTTGAAATGTGGACATCGCCAGTTCAGTAGTAGTCAAGCGAGTGTGTTATCAACAGTTCTCAAGGCAGCTACTTACGAGTTAGTTCCAAGAGAGTTCCGAGTTAGCCAGTTGTACTCTGGCATTTGCAGTGTAGTATTTGTGATACTGCAGGTAGCAGTAATCGCGAATCTCTAATTTGAGTGATTGTAAGTGCGAATGCGAAATAAAATTCGCTATATCAAAGTTATTTGTCGCGTTATACACCCAATACGTGACAATATCATTCTCAAGGTTACTGGTCAAGTTGTCTGTTTTATCCTGTTTTGTAATGAGATATGTTAGTAAATTAAATGATTTCTTGATGCTTTAATTTTTCACTAATTTGTCTGATAGAGGCAAGTCCCTTGGTTCTGCAGCCACACACGTATGATTCAACACAGAAGTATTTGAATTCATTTCACAGTATTTATGCAGAATGGTTACTGAGTTATGGTAAGACTTAATAAAGAGGTTATGAAATCCATAATAAATGTACAGTGGTGTCAGTTTATATTTCTTCCCCATGTCTGTACATAATAAAACCTATAATGGTCAGATCCTCCATCTGTTTGTTTCAGGTCTGGTTTCTTTGCAGCAGCAAGTTTCATGTCCTTTCAACAGTGCCGCTTCAACTTTGGTAGTGAGCCATTTCGTTTTCCCCCCCGCGATAAGAAGTTCCAGAATTTTAATGATCATGCCGTTCTAAGTCCAGAAGATAAAGTTGTGTTGCCACGGTAATCCATTAAGTTACAATAAACTTATCATCTGTCAAACAGGAGAAATTTTGTAAAGCTCAAAAATTGGAATTTCACAAGAGCATAACCAGTTGATGAACTCCATGGTAGAGGCCTTCCTTGAGTATTTCTTAGTTATGTATCCGATCAAGAAATTTCCTCCTATGGAAAGTTTATCACTGTGCTTTTCATAATCAATAATCATTGTACAGTTTTTGAGCCAGTTCACAAGCTGTTTTACTAAGGTCCCTTTTAATATTATCTTCCCAAGTATGCTGCTTCTGTTTTGAAATGTCTTCTTACTGACAAGACTTGTGTGAAAGTTTTGTTTTTCTTGCATTCATGCTAGTTACTCAGCCAACTTCATCCTACTTGATTTCATTATCGGAGGGAAAGTAAAAATTACGAAGCCATTTTATGTAAAGACTTACCTGTGTTTCTGAATGTATCTTGATCATAGCTAGCAAAATATTTATCAGAGAGAAGGTGGCTTAATCCAGTCTAGAAAACCAAAATTTAGCAGCCATAAGGATTCATTGCGCTCACCACACAACACCCTCTGTCCACTAAAGTTGACTCTAACATTTCCGACAAGCGGCGATTGCTTGGGCAGTATAATTCACTTGCGGTCTAAAGCCATGGAGTTTGTTTGTTTGGTTGCAGGCGGCTTAAACAAAAGATGTAGAGAAAAGTGAAAAACACATTTTATGTGCACTACACTCTCAACATGTCTCTCAGTATTACAGATAATTAAACAAAAGGGATCTTATGAGTGCATTCTAAACTTAACTCCATGGAGTTTAACCCTTCTTGAGAAGCCACCAGTCAATCGTCCATTCCAGGAATTCACAACATTTTATGGAACCTGAAGGTTCATTACCATGTTCACAAGAGTCGCCATTGGTCCCTATTTGGAACCAGCTCGATCCAGTCCATACCACCCCGTCCTACCTCTGTAAGATCCTTTTTAATATTAACCACCCGCCTACATCCTAGTGGTCACTTCCTTTTGGCTTTCTATATGAATTCCTTTTCTCCCTCATGTGTGCTGCATGCCCTGTCCATGTCATCCTCCTTGACTTGATCATTCTAATTATACTTGGGGTCATTCCGTGTGAAGTCATCCAGAGAGGTCGCTCACCTTTTTTAAAAAATTCATATTTTATACACTTATTTCTACATATTTTCACACTTCAAAGATATTTTTAAAAAAATTGTAGTCCGCTCAGTTCTCCCGGTACAGCCGTTTTTATATCATAAGGAACAAATTGGTTTCCTATTGGAGTCTCTAGCTGCAATAGTGATCGAGATGTGGGAGATAACGCAAACCTCCATTTAAGCCAAAAACGCGTTTTTTCGCATTATAAAGACTTCCCTATTAGTTAAATATCAAATTATAATTTTAACACCGTGTTACTCTAGAATAGGACATTATTTGCCATGAGTTTCAAAATTCTCGGAGCTTCCCCACCGGAGATATGAGATGCTATAAATGGCCGATTTCAGGCCCAGAGCAAAGTTTGGAAGCTCCTGGATAATTTTGGAAAATAGGTACGGGATTCAAAACTACGTGATTATATTCCTCATGTACGTAACAACAAAGGATAGAAACCACAGATCTGATACTTTCCCCTTCCCATTGGTTTCTGAAGGTCAAAAATAGCGTTTTTCCCAAAATCAATAGGTACGTTTCAGGCTTAATTACACCTAGAAGAAGTGAGTTGAGTAAAAACTTATAATGACATGATTTGCAGTTCATATCATGAGGAATAAATTGGTTTCTTATTGGAGTCTCTAGCTTCAACAGTTATCGAGATACAGAAGATAATGCAAACCTCCATTTGAGCCAAAAACGCGTTTTTTCGCATTATAAGAACAGCTGTACTGGGAGAACCGAGCGGATTACGATTTTTTTTAAATATTTTTGAAGTGTGAAAATATGTAGTAATAAGTACAAAATATGAATTTTTTCTTAAAACTGGAGACCGACCTCTCTGGATGACTTCACATGGAATGACAACTGGGCAAAGATTATAAGTTATAGTCCAAATATTCTCCTCAGCACCCTGAACTTGCTATTTAAAATTCAACCATGATCCCCTTAGCACAATCAAATTTAATTAAAAAAGAAAGCCTATATTAAGTTAAAGTGAATTAAAATCTTTTTTTTTTTAACGTATTTCTCTATTACAATACAACTTCAAAGCATATATTAAATACTTTATATGTATTTAAGTTTTGTTAATTATTTACTGTAATAGTGAATACTGAAACTTTAATGCTGAATGTTTATTCACTCTGTATGGAGTTTTGACATTTTGCCAGTTTGAGCAAATGTCGCACAACAGTAGTGTCTGTGGATTGAATGTTTGTTTGATGTAAAAGACGAACTCATTGGAGGTTAAATTATGTTCCTATATAATTAATTTTCTGAAATGCTCCTGTTAATTGTACACCATGTGCTTTTATAATCTTGATATATATATCGTATATAAATATTTCTGCTTCTGTGCAATAGGGTACACAGTATGAAGCTCCTCCCACCTTACTGCCAACTCATCTTCACAAGTTGCAACCAGTTTTCATGAGTAAGCTCTGATGACCAGGGCATAATGTGTAAACTTTTTGTAAGGTGAGGTGGATCTGTCATGACCTCATTCAAGAATCGAAGTCATGGCTGTATAACCATTAAGTTATAGGTGAAGTTAGTTTAGGTTTAGTTTTTAAGTTTTGAATACTTTGATACGTTGACAGTTGTGGATAACCATTGTAACTGAATTGGCTTTGTATCCATCCGTTACTATTGAGCGTTGTGGTTGAATAGTGAGTACTCATGTTTTCCTTGTACAGGGTGGGGCACACAAACTTCCTTTTTTTGAAGACAAATAAAAGAAAAATTATTGCTGATAGACAAAATTTATGTTTAGCTAATGAAGAAACATACATTAAAATTCTAAATCATGTAGTTTTAAACAAAATATCTTGAAGGTGGTGGCCACCGTTCTCTATGCACTGATGCAACCGTTTTCTGAAGTTCCCCTCTGCATGTTCCAACATGTGCACTGGAATTTGGGCTACTTCCTGCCAAATAACATTCTTCAGCTGAAGCAGGTTTGGGGGGGCGATGTTTAAAAACCTCTGCCTTGAGGTATCCCCATAAAAAAAATCAAAGGGTGTTACATCAGATGAGTGCGCTTCCCACGGGATGTCACCTCAAAGCGAGATGAGCCATCCGGGAACTTTGCCCTCAAAACTGTCATCGAAGCTCGGGCTATGTGGGCCGTGGCACCATCCTGTTTGAACCAGATATTTCCTAGATGCGTTTCTTCAAGAGCAGGTTCGAAAAAGTTTTTAATCATGTCCACATACCGCTGTGGATCGACAGTAACTGCATGATTGTCTTCTTCAAAGAAATGAGGGCCAATAACCCCAACTCTCCTAGGAGGGTTTTGAACTCGTTGTGTAGCTTTGTTAATAGCGTGTTTCACAATAGTAGGTATCAGGAGGGGATTAGCCATGTTCTTGTTGGGATGAGGGCTAGTCCTAGGAAGGTTCTGATTCAGTTTAAGGATAGGTTAAAGCTTCTTGTTGATGGGTCAAACACTGAGAACAGGTATCCCCATAAAAAAATCACAGGGCATTATATCAGATGAGTGCTCCGTCCACAGGATGTTACCTCAAAGCGAGATGAGCCATCCGGGAACTTTGCCCTCAAAACTGTCATCAAAGCTCGGGCTGTGTGGGCCGTGGCACCATCCTGTTGGAACCAGACATTTCCTAGATGCATTTCTTCAAGAGCTGGTTCGAAAAAGTTTTTAATCATGTCCACATACCGCTGTGGATCGACAGTAACTGCATGATTGTCTTCTTCAAAAAAATAAGGGCCAATAACTACAACTCTGGACAACGCACACCATACTGTCACCTTATCACTGTGAAGTGGCCTCTCATGGAGCTCTCTGGGATTGTTACCACTCCAATAGCGCATATTCTGCTTGTTGCCATATCTGGATACGTGAAAATGTGCCTCATCGCTAAAGAAAACAGTGCGTCAGGGGGTAAAGTTTCCAATAACGTTTCGCACGCCGTTATTCAGTTTTGGAAATCACGTGGTGACAATTCTTACACAACAACCATCTTATAGGGATGGAAATTAAGATGTTCGTGTAGAATTCGGCGCACTGAACGATTGGATATGTCTAGGGCAACTGCATGTTTGCGAGTGGAGCATCTTGGAGATCTCAAAATCGACTGTCGAACTGCCTCCACATTTTCTGGTGTTGTAACGGTCCGTTGTCATCCTAATGATTTTTTCACCACACTCCAGGTTGTCCTAAAGTTCTCTACCCACAAAACAATCAATTTCCAGTCGGGAACCGGACCTCTGGGCTTAATTCTTAAGTGAGTACAGAATACACGCTGCATTGCCACGTAGGAATGGTTGTTCAAAAAATAGGCTTTGACAGCAAATGCACACTGCTCACTCATCCACCTCATGTTTCCTACAGAGGGGTATTAGACAGAAACTCCCGCGACTGCTGCGTTCGCCGAGCCTATCCCCACTTTTCTGCGACCTCCCATCCCTTCACAATGCGTCTTCACAAAAAGGAAGTTTCTGTGCCCTACCCTGTATTTGGAAGATTGTGGAGTCAGGTCTTAGACCAGAGGCTGGCTATCCCGATTTTAGGCTCTTCGTGGTTTTCTTCAGTATCTCCACACACAAAGGTTGGGATAGTACCTTAAATAGATTATGACCACGTCCTCTCTGACATCCTTCCTGATTCATCATTCATAATCAGCTAAATATATCTGATCTGACACTTTATAACCTCTGGATCCAAATGTTTTAATTGTACTAATATACATTGTTTTAAGATCTTTATTTATCAAAATATTTAATTTATTTATGATTTGTTCATGAATCAGAATTAGTTTTATGTAAGATTTCAGGTTTTCATGGCGGTGACTATGAAGAAAGCCATCTTCTGGGATGTGACGCTGTGTAGATACATTGCTCTGAAACGTCAGTTAACACAATTTCTACACGGCGCCACATCCCAGAAGACGGCTTTCTTCTCAGAATGAGTTTTAGTTATTTCTCTTCTGTTTCCTGGCAGGCACATCCACCTAGAACAATTACGGAAGCTTAGTGTTCGCGAGGACTCATGTACTCTGTGCTTTGATAAGAGGGCGTCTGTGCGACTGGTGCCTTGTGGTCACAAAGGTTTTTGTTCCTCCTGTGTGATGCAACTGGCAGAATGTCCAATGTGTCGAGCAACTATCCAGGAATGTGCCCCAGATAACACATGACACTTAAAAGTAGGTTCACAATTTGTGCTCTTTCCTTTTTTTCCTCACAGATGAACCATGTACCATTGCCAGTCTTGTCACTAATAAGCTGCATACATCAGTTTTAGGTTATTTTTCTTTGTAAATAAAAGCATGCATTTGGCATATGAGGAAATAAGGTATAATTTTGTTCTGTACTTGGTTAACCCATCAGTGTCACATTTTATTTTGCCTACTCAGTACAATTGTAAAATTAATTTGGATTTAGTAATGAATGCTTCAGAATTGTCTCTAGTGTAGGTGTGTGTTGTCCGTTGCTCCTGCTTTTTTCATACACAGTATGTTGTGCATTTGCCATAAGTGCCTTCCTGCCTCTCAGTGTATATTCCATAATCTTCCATTCATTTACATTCCTCTTATTATAATTCCTTATAGTGATCCTAAATGACAGGAGATGGCTTCTTGCTGTGCGTGCTGCTATGACTAAAAGAAAAAGTCCCCCAAAATTTGAAGTTTTGGCTAAAAATGGACAAGATTAAGAATTTTAGTGTATTTTTGTGATTTGGTAAGGGTTAAATAAATATTTTGCTTTCATCCAGTCATGTTGCACACCTCCAAAAATAGCTGTCATCACCAGAATAGGTCAGCATATTTCAGCCCTCAGTTCAGTTTGTTTACGTGACATGAATATGCATTAAGATAATACAAAATAACATTAAACTAATGAACATAACAAGTGTTTCGTTTTTTTCAGAATTGGCTGTTCGTGAGCCAAGTGACTAAGC
Source organism: Cryptotermes secundus (assembly GCF_002891405.2). Classification (NCBI taxonomy): domain Eukaryota; kingdom Metazoa; phylum Arthropoda; class Insecta; order Blattodea; family Kalotermitidae; genus Cryptotermes; species Cryptotermes secundus. The sequence goes on along the minus strand of NW_019731580.1, from coordinate 197,262 downwards.
CAGTTTCAAGATGGGCTGTGAAACCACACCTGTCGGCTGCTGTGGCATAGCACTTCTTTGTACCCAAACACAAGTGCTATTGTTTGGGAACAATGTGATATTGCAGGGAAGATCAGTCACAGTCTATGCACTGTAATAGCAAGGAACAACTAGCCATACAGCGTTGGTTTAAGGTTATCATTCCTCCGGTGGAAGAAGTGGATCTGGTTAAATTGCTGGCCTGTGATTGAGTGTTCTGTACTCATAATGTTAAGGAGAAGAAGTGTCCCAAGTTGGCTTGGGCCAGAAAGGAAAGCTTTAACAGCTACTCTTATAAGAAATATAAGGCCCTCAGCATGTTTTCATCTGCATTCAGAATCTCTCGTTGTGACTTGTCTTCTCTTAAATACTTGCAATCATAAATTTAAGATGTGGTGCAGCATCTAGCGGTCATTATTGTAACGTGTCAGAATCTGTAATAGTCATCACAGTATAGTATTTATAGAAGTACTTATTTTTTATATTGTTTTAAAACAGTTGTTGCAGAACTTATGTTTGGTAAAACAGACTGTACAGTAAGTCTGATGGTGAAGTTTATTATTTTCTTGGATGTGATGCCATGTAGGATGGTATATATTTACCAGAATTACGAGGGATATGCTGCCTCCACCTTCAGTGTACATTTATTCTGAAAATGGAGACAGCAGGTTCCTCCAAAAGGTTGGTAAATGTCCGCCATGCAGTATGGTGCCACATCCAGTAGTTCTCATAGTCACTGCTTTGAGAATATAAAGTTTAGTTTGAAGAATCTGCAGGAAGACCAGGCTGTGTCAATCAATTTAAAGAGGTTCTAGCGTTAATGGTTTAGCTTTACTGTAACATTAATCCTGATGCAGATATGGGGATGAATACCTTTCTGCCTGAAATTGCTGTGACGGGCATACTTTTTGTGCACTTATCTCACATTGTGAAACTCTGCCCAGTACCATACAGTAGACTTCATATTAAGCCTTTTTTGCTATAAAGGCAGCAAATCTCATATACTGGACTTAAAGGACAGGTAGTCACCATCAGGTAGTGCATTTATGTCAGAGGCTGAATTAAACACATCACTGGAAGTTTTGTCACCTTCATTGTTTATAACAAGTTGGTCCACTACGTTATCAGTAAGGGCATCAAATTTCCCACATCCTTTGCTCTTCATGGGTTACGGGATGACTAGCATCTAGCCGCTTCTTAGCAGTTACCTCTCCTGGTTGGTAGTTGGCATTCCTCTTGATGTTTGAAATTTTTTATGTCTAGCCACAGTATCCTTTCAGTTGGCTCCACATCAGCTCTGTAGGGTTCATTTCATGACATATGGGGGCAGTCTTCCACAAATATATCATTACTGCCAGTAAAAAGAAAAAAAGGTAAGGCTATCTGTTGTATCTTACCATTGAAATACTAATAGAAAATGACACCTGTTTCACATTCTTGAGTTCTATTTGTTACTTCTACCATTAGATATTATGAATAATTGAAACTGCTCACGTGCACACACATCAGCCTTTTGTTCTCTCTCGTCCCAAGCTCATCACTCGTGTGCACACCATCTAGCAGTTCACTTCTGAGATATAACATTATCCCTGTAACAGGACGCGAAGGCCCATAGGGTTGTGAGATGTCAAGGCTCCCACATTTCCTAGACAGTTGGCTGACAGAGGGCGGTAATATTGTGAGCCTTTCGCACCGCCCGCCCTTTACCCCCCAGGAAAATTACTGGTACTCATTTCTGTTAGAAGCTGAGCACACCCCAGGTCCATAGTACGGCTGAAAGGATTATTTTCAATTGTAAAATCCAGTGACATCGGGAATAAAATCCGCAACCTTCTGGCTTGTAGCGTAATGCCTCAACCAACTATGCTATCATGTGTCCCCATTACTGCCAACTTGAAGAGTAATTAGTCTGTTATCTCTACCCTAGATATTTTTTTATTCTGGTAGAGATTCCCAATAGAAATGTTTTTATTTTTGGGGGGGGGGGTTGAATCAACCAAAACTTTGTTCATAACATGGCACTTGTTTCCCCATATTTTATCAAAGTAGTAGAACTTTCTATTTTGTTTTCTGCATTGATACACTAATTTTAAGTAATGCCTTCTCCATAAAATAATATTTCCTCTATTAGCGATAACAGTCAACATCTTTGTCTTCTGAAACTTGAACTCTGTATCTTGTAAAAGTTACCAGAGCACTGTTCTTTTTTAAGAGTGGAAAATTGGGATTACTGTTCACAGACCTTGTCTAAGTAGGCATTTCTTTTACATAAAAACTTACATATTTTAGAATGGACAGATGTTTTAAGAGAACTGTCTCATTGTCTGAGGATATTCTTTTCTCTTTTCCCTTTCTTGCTAGTTGTTGAGTTATTGGTGTCTTGTCTTTCTTTACACACAGCTAAAACCTTAATATGGAAACACTCTTGACTTCTGTTGTCAGTTCTGTGATTTACTTTCTAGCTAACTACAGTACAGTATGATTTGCCTGTTATTGCTCTTCAAAGATGTACCTTTAGTACGATTTCATTTGATGGACTTGCGATTGCCTCCACCATGAAAAACCATTATCAACTTGTTTAATCAAGTGGAATTTTGTAGTGATGGGCATGCCCATACACTTCTGCACAATTCTAGGAACTGACCAATATAATTATTATTACATTATTAGAAAGCTTTATTTCTAGGTACTTAATGAAATATTTTCTTAATAGTTAACTTGAATTTAGTTACATCTTGGAACCATGTGACAAAATAATCAGATTTTGCACTATCTCGTTTTCTGTAATGGTAGTATTTCAGCCAGTGGCCTGTCACAGCATTTGACAGTCACATGAATTTGTTGACATCAGGATTAATTTTAAGTTAATGAGGAACAAGTAATGTATTCTGTTGTGTAAAGCTACTATCCACTCATTTGGTCAGAAAATTTCCCTCCTTTATAGAACCAGAATGGTTATTACCATGTACAGAAGAGTCTGCCAATAGACCTTACCTTGAACCAGATGAATCCAGTCGATGCCCTTACACCCTGTTTCTCTAGAGCTATTTTAATATTATCCTACCTATTTCTAGGTTACCTAAATGGTCTCTAATCTTCATGTTTTCCAGCTAAAATTATACAGATTGGGGCGCAGAAACTTCCTTTTTTTGAAGGCAAATAAAAGAAAAATTATTGATGATAGACAAAATTTATGTTTAGCTAATGAAAGAACATACTTTAAAGTTTTAAATCATATAGTTTTAAACAAAATATCTTGAAGGTGGTGGCCACTGTTCTCTATGCTCTGATGCAACCATTTTCTGAAGTTCCCCTCTGCACACTCCAACATGTGCACTGGAATTTGGGCTATGTCCTGCCGAATAACATTCTTCAGCAGAAGAAGGTTTGTGGGGCGATGTTTAAAAACCTCTGCCTTGAGGTATCCCCATAAAATATCACAGGGTGTTAGATCAGGTGAGTGCGCTGCCCACGGGATGTCACCTCAAAGCGAGATGAGCCGTCCGGGAACTTTGCCCTCAAAACTGTCATCAAAGCTTGGGCTGTGTGGGCCGTGGCACCATCCTGTTGGAACCAGACATTTCCTAGATGCATTTCTTCAAGAGCTGGTTCGAAAAGTTTTTAATCATGTCCACATACCGCTGTGGATCGACAGTAACTGCATGATGGTCTTCTTCAAAAAAATAAGAGCCAATAACCCCAACTCTCTACAGCGCACACCATACTGTCACCTTATCACTTTGAAGTGGCCTCTCATGGAGCTCTCTGGGATTGTTACCACTCCAATAGTGCATATTCTGCTTGTTGCCATATCCGGATACGTGAAAATATGCCTCATCGCTAAAGAAAACCAGTGCGTCAGGGGGTAAAGTTTCCAATAACGTTTCGCATGCCGTGATTTGGTTCTGGAAATCACATTGTGACAATTCTTGCACAACAACCATCTTATAGGGATGGAAATTAAGGTGTTCGTGAAGAATTCGGCACATTGAACGATTGCATATGTCTAGGGCGACTGCATGTTTGCGAGCGGAGCATCTTGGAGATCTCATAATCGACTGTCAAACTGCCTCCACATTTTCTGGTGTCGTAACGGTCCGTTGTTGTCCTGATGATTTTTTCACTACACTCCCAGTTGTCCTAAAGTTCTGTACCCACAAGACAGTCGATTTCCAGTCGGAAACCGGATCTCTGGGCTTAATTCCGAAGTGAGTATGGAACACACCCTGCACCGCCACATAGGAATGCTTGTTCGAAAAATAGGCTTTGACAGCAAATGCACGCTGCTCACTCGTCCACCTCATGTTTCCTACAGAGGGGTATTAGACAGAAACTTCCGCGAGTACTGCGTTCGCCAAGCCTATCCCCACTTTTCTGTGACCTCCCCTCCCTTCACAATGCATCTTCACAAAAAGGAAGTTTCTGCACCCCACTCTGTATATTCAAATTTCTTGTTTCCCACGTGCATTCTGCATGACCTGTCCATCCCATTCACGATTTGATCAGTCCAGCAGAAAACAGTGAAGAGTACAAATTAATAAGTTCCTCCATTGCCTTTTTCTCTGCCCTTATGGACTCCTTTTCTCATATCTCCAAATATCCTTCTCAGTATGCTTAATCTGTATTCCTACAATCTGGGTGAGAGACCAAGTTTCTTCACATCATATAAACTAAATGAGTGAAATTATTGTGTTGTATATTTTGAACTTAGTTTAATTTTACATATTAATCTAAACAGCTTTATATAATTATCTTGGCCCCAACTTCGGTGCTGTAAAATTATTTCATCTGTGGCCTAAAATACAAGTGTTATATACAGCCAGTGGAAACACAATAAAATAAACATTAAACAAACATTTAGTACTTAAAATAATTAAAATTATATAATATGCATTAAATAAAATTTATGAACTGTATGTAAGTATGTATGTATTATATAAAAAAGTATAATATTTGGATCATAAAAGCTTTTGAGGAATGGAACTAAGAGTGACTAATTACTTCTGCTGCATGTGTTAACCCCCAGATATGGTAAACATTTCCCACTGTATAACAGTGTTAATGCTAGCCCAAGTTGGATAGTATTACATTGAAGAATAAGAGTTAGTGTAAGGAGAATACACTATATTGAATTTAGCATTAACACTTTGCGGACCAGCAATTTAAATATTTAAATCACCCTGCGGACCGGAATTTTTATACCTACTACCCTAACTTGTGCACTGTTCACTTTAAAAATTAATATAAAATCTCGTAATTAATTTTATGGAGTAAAATTTTTGGAGAGCGCTTACCAATGCTTCTAGAAGTGCTTGAGGGTGTGATATTTCTCGAAACATTCCCCTCTGTGAAGTGGCATTACACAAAACTTGCAAATGTAGGCAGTCCTACTCCTTTTCTTGTGAATTGTGCAAACATGGCATTGCCTAGAAGGCTGCTTCCCCTTTAAATGTTCACTCTTCACAATTTTCGCGAGGGAATGTTTCCACATATCACCCGAGAGTCACCCAGGGGGGTCAAAATGAGGCCTGCGTGGGGTAGGAGTAGATGGCCCCGTTCATACTAAGAGTGTGTCTGTCGCCACCGTGTGGTCTGTAGCCCAGGCTTTTGCCACATTCAGCAGAAATGCCTTGTATTTCAATTTTGAATGAGGGTTTAGATTTTTGAAAACCAAAAATGAATTGAAAATGGCACAGTTTATAAGCCACAAGGCA
>NW_019731580.1:187335-191431 GCF_002891405.2 Cryptotermes secundus | reverse complement strand
GTATTCACAACACAAGTATCCCTCCAGGACTGAAGAAGAATATCCCCCTTCCTCCTGAATGTGGTTTCACCACGTTTCAGGGATTTACATTCCTCTTTCAGATCTGGAGGAAGGCCTCTGTTCACCCTGATTGTTCCACAAACGCATACTTTTCTTGAAAATAGGTGTTCTGCAGTTGACACCATTATAATAATTGTCTTGCTAGACATGGTAATTTTGAACAAGATAGGGTTCCAAAGCGGAAAGAATAGTTTCTTGTAATTTCTTCCCTTCACCAGAATAAATTTCTAAATTTCCAATATAGCCTGAAGTGCTTTCAGTAACTACACGAACAAGTAGGCCATACTTTGTAAGTTTCCCAGGATTATATGTTCGCATACGAAGCCTTCCCCTCCAAGGAATCACAGATTCGTCCAAAGACAGTTGTTGGTTTGGCTTATAAACTGTCTGAAATTTCTGAACGAAAAAGTTCAATAAGTGCTGAATTTTGAAAAGCCTGCTTGTTGATTGTGGTTGCAGTTCATTATCATTGAAATGCAAACACCACCAAATTTGCTCAAACCTCTTATGGCTCATTAGTTTGCTGAAAATTGGAATTTCTAAAAATGGATCTGTTGACCAATACTCTTTCAGATTATCCCTCCTTGTATGGCCCATTAGAAGGATAATTGCAAAAAATGTTCTCATTTCTGCTGAAGTGACATCCACCCACTTCAACGCCTTATAACTTCTGTCATAATGTTCACGGCGTTGGAGATAGTATCTGTTAGTTTCCTGACATAGCATGTCAAAGAAACTATCTCCAAAAACAGTTCTGCTACTTCAGACACTTGTGTTAATTCCGATGGAATTTGCTTCACCCCTGGATTTCCAGTAAACTGTCCCAAAGCAGGTGTTTTGTCTACTTTTCCCCATGTGGCTGTCCCTGCAGTGTTGCTACCCGCACATTTGTCGGAGCTATGGTCACTTTCACTGTCTGTGGTCACAATTTTTTGTTCGCCCCTGCCACACTCACTATCAGATTGTGAGTCGCTGTCACTAGCAGACTCACAAGGGACGTCAGATAGATCATCAGAGAAGAAGTCAGATATTTCTTGTTCTCCAAGAAATCGCTTGGGTGTCGACCGCTTTGGTCTTTGATCCATATTGAACTACTGACTGACAGCTTGCTACGTAAAGCTTGAAGAAATAAAGGCATTTATTTTCCTTTGCAGGGGCATAGAGTTACAGCGAGGTCTAGTAACTGATTGGTCAGCAGACATTCCAGAGCCTTATAACGCAGCTGCAAGCAGCTACGTGCTAGCTAGGTGGAGCCAGAGAGACGTATAGTGTGTTGCAACTTAACATGTTTTAAAAACCTGTTAACACGTGAACGGTCTGCCATGTTTAAAAGCGAAAAACCTTTTAAAGGGTGCGCGGTCTGCAAAGTGTTAAGCACTTCCCATACTTCTCATTTCCAAACTCACTTAAATTTGCTACAAGTTAATTTGTGGAAAGATTGACAAGAAAAGGCACGTTATATGGGAAAATATAAAACTACCAGGGATTTTTTCAAAATGGGCCTCTTGGCCTGGATCACACAGAAAACACAGTTCCTTTGTTGCTGCTCAATTGTTACTTAGTGGACCACACAGAAAACTCCATTCCTCTGTTGTTTGTGTCCTGCTGCCTAGCATTGTCCACAGTAGAGTCTCCTGTCTTGCTGTTGCCGCATAGCAAAGGGTCTACATGCCACAATATTAACAGATGAGCAAACTGATTAATAAACTTGATCTAGACACAAGTTAATGGGTCGGTGAGCCTAATTTTGAATGATCAGTGAGGGAAAGAGGTTACTCTTTGAAGCTGAAGTTCATTTAAATAATATATAAAAATTAAGTTCCTACCTAATAATTACCTTTAATTCTGAAAATCTGATTAAATATATAAATAGGTTCCATGAGTAAAATAAAAGAGTTTTTAAATATTAAAAACAGGCGGTACATAGAGTAAACATTGAGCTGAGTAAATGAATGGAACATTAAATGGGTTAGTATATGAAATAATCCAATCTTTAAAGAGTTAAGAAGTGAATCAATAAGAACTTAACTTATATTTAAAAAATCTAAATAATTTTGTAAAAGATTATTAATGCCATGCAGTGTGATTGATAATTTTTTTTATAATTCATCCTTGACATGTTTCAGTCAGAGCGACCATCTTCAGAAGGACATACCAATACATACAGATACCACCATTACAATGCCATGAATATAAAATATTAGCCTTTAACAAATACAGCAATCTGCACATGTAATGAATGAAAGACTAAAAAAAGAAAAACGTTTATCAGTCACACTGGACAGTATTAATAATCTCGTACTATTACTAATGTGATAGACCAGGGAAAACCAAATCTAATTTTGTAATTTTCTGCAAGTGTTAAATGAGAATATGTGTCAAAGTTACTGGAATAGTGGTCCATTTGTCTTAGCCCTTGGGGCTTTCTCCTCTGTTTGGTGTTTTCTAACCTGCATATGTTGTGCTCTGCAGTATGTTCAGTGCCAGAGATTGTGTTTCATTAAGATAGGCCCCACTGCTGTCATTGTTTTTACTCGGGGTCTGATTCCTTGCTCCTGTCACACAAATCCATTTTTGATGTGAAATATTTGTTATCAACTTCTGGCAGTTCACTGGAGTTCTCAGTAGTGTCATTGCAGTTTGATGGAGGTGTATATTCATTACATTAACACAATTGAATTAAAATATGAATATAAGATCGTTACAGCAATCAAGGTGGTATAATTAAATTCAATTCATGTTTATTTACATGCAAACTTAACAGCACAGAGGCCAATTACAAAGTTAGCACGAATAGAGAGAAATACAGAAAAATAATTTAAAAAAACAATAGAAAATATGATAGTCTACATTAATTACAAAGTGAGCATGAATAAAGAGACAGAAACAGACTCACACAGACAAAGCCACAATACGACAGCGAAGAACAATTCGAGTTTCAAATAGAGCAGTATACAATAATAATAATAATAATAATAATAAGGGGCCAAGGGGAAGAAGAGGCACAGATCCTCTCCTACCCCAGGAATATAGATGCGAGTATATAGCCTCCCTATACTCAAGACCGTCCATGCGTGATAAAGAATCACACCCTGCAAGAGGTAGCCCCGGTGAACATCTTAACAGAACATGGCGGATCTAGAGGAGTAAACCTCGAAAAAAAAATCCCCTAGCCCAAAGTGTACACTACCGTGCTGATGGACCACAGGAGCACCTGTGGCGGAGGGTGAGAAGCCATAAATGGTGAACTCCAAGGTGCGGCGACCCTTGGTTACAAGCAGCCTTACTGCGGCAGGTGGGGCAATACCGCAGCAGACAGAATAATTCCCTAGCTACTCGTGCGACAGCAATGGAAAAAGATGCAAATGAATATATGTACAAAGGCAGAAGGAGTAGAGCGCAATCCTCTAACGATCAACAAGGCGAGAATGGTAACCACAAAGAGGAAACTCAACGTGGACCACCTCCAAAACAACCCAACGTCAGGGAACCAAACTACGAAGACAAAGCTAATATACGGACCCGATGGAACAAAGAGGAAATGAAGGAAGTTGTGTGGTGTTTCCTGGCATCAACAGGCAATTACAAGGAAGCGTATGAATTATGGAGAAGCAGAAACCTAAAAGTAAGGCCAACAATGAATGCAAAGCTGCTGCTAAACCAGGAAAACTACATTCTGAAGAATAAAAGGCTTACAGACATTGAAATTGATGAGATAAGGGAAAGCATTAACGCATATACAGAGGACAGCACAGGAGACCATGTAAGAAGGAAGGACGATAATGTAAGCACCAAAGAGGATGAAATGCAGGATAGAAGCACGAGAGAGGACGCAGAGTAGAATGTGGAGAGGAACGGGTTAAAGGAACAACTTCAGGTAGCATGGCACAAGGTGAGGTTCTTACAAATGTCAGAAAGAAGAAGACTGCTGAAATTGGAAGAAAACAAGAAGCTGGTTTGCCTTAAGGAACAAGTAAATGGAATAATAAAAGAACTCTTGGAAGAGAATCAAATAAACGTAACAGAAGTGAACCAC
>NW_019731580.1:159499-187329 GCF_002891405.2 Cryptotermes secundus | reverse complement strand
AAAAAAGAGGAAAATTTTTCAGAAGTACAAAATGACAAATGCCAGAGAAGTAGCAGAGTTAATAGAAAAACTAAAGCAGAAAATACAAGCAAAGGCTCAAAGAATCAGAAGATATGAAAAAAGGAAAAACCAATACATCCAGAATAAAATGTTCAAGGAAAACGCAAATCTATTTTATCGACACCTGGGGGCAAAAGCTATAGAGGTCACAGCTCACCCCAATATGCAGGAAGTAGAGTTCTCCTGGCAAGCAATGTGGGAAATGGAAACACGACACAATGAAAAGGCAGAATGGATAAGAAGAGAGGAAAAAGGAAGAGAAGGAACCAGCAACATGAAGTGGATGCCTATAAAAACTACAGAATTTACCTTAGTTTTGGCCAAAACGCACAACTGGAAGTCTCCTGGAAGTGATCAAATACAAAATTACTGGCTAAAAGCATTCCCAGTTACGCACAGTTATATTGTAGAAGCTTTCAACAAAATAATAGAAAAACCTCAACAAATGCCCGAATGGCTGACTACAGGAATAACATACCTACTTCCTAAATCGAAAAACACTATGGAGCCAAAGAACTACTAACTGATTGCTTGTTTATCGACTATGTATAAGATGCTGACAGGAATTATTGCCAGAAGAATTTCGTTATATTTGGAGGAGCACAACCTATTGCCAGAAGAACAAAAAGGATGTCACCCAGGAAGTAAAGGATGCAAGGACCAGCTGCTGATGTCAAAAGCAATACTTGAGGACTGCAGGAGGAGGAAAAAGAACCTAAACATGGCTTGGATTGACTATCAAAAGGCATTTGATAAGAGTGCTCCACAACTGGATAGAAAAGTCAATGGAACTAGTAGGAGTGAATGATAGGATAGTGAAATTTTGCAAACACTCCATGGAAAAATGGAACACAAAGCTTCAGCTGAGAACAAACCAGGAACTCATGCAATCACAACCCATTAAAATAAACAGAGGAATATTTCAGGGTGACTCATTATCACCACTACTTTTTTGCATAGCACTTATTCCGCTAACTTATGAACTAAACAGATCTGGATGTGGGTACCAGGTGCATGGATCTGAAAGGAAAATAAGTCGCTTGTTGTATATGGATGACTTGAAACTGTTAGGAAAAAGTGAGGAAGAATTGAGGGACGAGATTAAAATTGTAAAAACATTCAGTAGTGATATAAAAATGGAGTTTGGATTAGAAAAATGTGCCAGAATTTCGATAAAAAAAGGTAAGGTTCAAAGAAAAGAGCATGTAGAAAAAACAGGGGAGAATGAAATTAAAGAACTAGAAACAAATGGAGCATATAAGTACTTGGGAATAGAAGAGAACCACCAGATAGAACACAAGAAAGAGAAAGAAAGGTTGAAGAAGGAGTATGTAAGAAGATTAAGATTGATTTTGAACACAGAGCTGAATGCAAAAAACAAAATGCAAGCAATTGGATCATTGGCAGTACCAGTACTGAGATACAGTTTTGGAATTATTAACTGGCACAAAGAGGAAATACAAAAATTGGACAGGAAAACAAGAAAAATGTTAACTACCTACGGACAGCATCACCCAAGAGCAGATATAGACCGTCTGTATGTTCCTAGAAAAGAGGGAGGACGAGGCCTGATACAGATAGAGGCGGCTTACGTGACAGAAACCACAAACCTAGCGGAATATATAGAAGGAACAGAAGATCAACTGATGAAAATTGTTAGGACACACCAACACAACACAAGTTCTTCGCCTAACACAGCCTGCAAGCACACGGAGTTTTTACAAAAAAAGGCAATAGCTGAGAACACAAAAGAAAAATGGGAAAAGAAAAGAATGCACGGACAATACCCACGCAGCTTAGATGACACTCTGGTGGATAAGGAACAGACCTATCGATGGTTGAAATTTGGAGGCATTAAAGGGGAAACAGAAAGCTTAATCGTAGCAGCTCAGGACCAAGCAATCAGTACAAACTATTTTAAGAAGAAAATACTGAAAGAAGAGATCGGAAGTAAATGTCGACTGTGTAAAGAATACGAAGAAACTATAGACCATTTAACATCAGGATGTCCCGTTCTGGCGAAGAACGAATATATAGTAAGGCATGATAAAGTTTGCATGCATTTACATTACTCAATATGTAAAGAATTTGGAATCGAAGTATCAGACAACTGGTACTCACACGTGCCTAAGTCAGTATGTGAACATGAGGATATAACGGTGTTATGGAATCAAGGCATACAAACAGACAGAGAGGTTCTGGCAAACAGGCCAGACATAATAATTAAAAACAAACAAAAGAAAACGTGCATACTTATAGACGTATCAGTACCATCGGACAGGAATGTAGTACAAAAAGAAGCAGAGAAGAAATTAAAATACAAAAATTTAAGCATCGAAATTCAGCGAATGTGGAATGTGAAATGTTTTGTGATACCAGTGATTATTGGAGCCACGGGTACAGTTACCAGAGGGCTGAGGAAACATTTGGAACTAATTCCTGGTAAACACTCCATAGATTCACTGCAAAAAACAGCTATCCTGGGAACATCACACATACTACGGAAAGTGCTACAGTGCGAAGCTTGAAGCCTGAGTGGTGAGGTACATCACTGGTTCAAGAAAAGGAATACCAGGAAATAAACCTGTGACAAGAGATGATGATAATAATAATAATAATAGCAATAATAATAATAAATTAATAAAAATAATGATAATAATAATAGTTTAATTAATTCAGTATAAAATATATGTTTCAACAACAGAGTGTTTGGTCCAAAGACGTCATCGTCCCTACGAACAACATTAGCAGGAGAAGCGCATCTAGCAGAGGGGCAATTTTTACTAACACAACAAACATTGAAAATAGGAAAGTCTCGGATATATAGAACAGGGACCCGAAGGCCGACAATTTCCAAAGCAGAAGGGCAAAGTACAGAACCATGATAAACTCGAAAGAGGAAGAGTGCATCAAGGTGATATCTCCTCTTATGCAAGGTGTGCAATTTCAGTTTTTCTAGAGCAAAATCATAACAGTAATCAACTTGAAAAAAACGTTTAAAACATAGAGCCGTAAACTTCTGAATGCCTTATAGTTTGTTTGGATCAGTTGAAATAATGGAATTCCAAACTACTGAAGCGTATTCAACGTTGGATCTAACTAATGTAAAATATAATGTGAACATGCATCCAAGGATTGAATAGTTAAAAGTGATACTGCGAATTATACCTAGCATCTTAATACAGTGTGAAAAAATAAAATTAACATGATCATGAAAATGAAGATTAGAATCAAGGTATACGCCCAGGTCTTTCACTGAATAAGTTCGAGTTATAGTGAAATGAAGTTTGTATTCGTATATCAAATAGTTAGTTTTCCTAGAGAACGTTATAACTTTGGTTTTGTCAGCGTTGAGTTTCATATAGTTCGCTGCACACCAGCTACGTATACAGTCAACGTCAGATTGCAGAAGATTACAATCTTCAGGACAGCTAATAGCACGGTAAATTTTAATGTCGTCTGCAAAGGGTAGGTACCTGGAGTGTTAGTTGAATCACACAAGCCGTTTATGTAGACATTGAAAAGCAGAGGGCCAAGAACAGATCCCTGTGGAACACCGGACAGTACTTCAAAGGGCGATGAAATAGTTTCACCAATACGGACCCTCGATTGTCTGTTGGTTAGGTAACTGCGTATCCAGTTTACATAACCACCAGAAAATCCAAGGGCACTCAGTTTGTGAAGAAGCAAGACGTCGGGAACGAGACCGAAAGCAGAAGTTAGGTCAAAGTAAATGGCATCCACTTGACGTTGAGAGCCAACTAGGGGAGTGATAAAATCAAGATACGTTACTAGATTGGTGGTGGTGGTGGATTTACATTTTGTGAAACCATGCTGGCAGGGATTTAATTTTAACTTGAGGTCGTGCGAAACATGGTCATGAATAACATATTCAAACAATTTAGAAAAATTGTTAAGAATCCATATAGGTCTGTAGTTGTTGACTGAGGCACTGTTGCCTTTCTTAGAGATAGGAACAACTGCCGCTTGCTTCCATAATGCAGGAAAACACTGTTGGGATAGAGTAAGACTGAAAATATGCTTCAGGACAGGTGCGAGTATATCAGAACACCCCTTAATGACAAATGGAAGGATGCTATCAAGACCGACAGATTTGGATGGTTTCAGACGCGCAATGGCTTTAAAAATGTTGGAATCAGAAATAGGTGATAAAGTTAGAGAACCCAAGGATGATGATGAAAGGGAGGGGAAGACCCCTGGAGAGGAACTATTATATACTGACTGAAAGTGATCAGCAAATGCGTTGGCAACTTCATAGTGGTCTACCAAATGAGTACCATCAACTCTAAGCTGAATAGAAGTGGAGCTTTTTTTTTTCTTCCTAAAGGACGCCACGTATTTCCAAAATTGCTTGGGTTGTGTCTTACGGTTCACATTAATAGACTCCAACCATCTGAGTCTGTCGATCTTTATTGTAGCTTTGACAAGTTTACGATAGAAGGAAAAAGTATCATNTAAGTATCGGGCTTCATTATTCCTGAGTCAGGAAAGGTAATATTATAGTCATTAAACTTTGCGAAAACCAAATCAAGCAAATTGCTGCTGCCAACAGAATCAATGCACTGTTGTAGGTTAAGTAGACATGTGGAGGTGTAGATCGCATCACCTCTGAGTTTAGAGTAATAATGGCAGTCAGGAACGGCCAGACCATGATTCCAGTCGAAATCAGGAGCGTTGAAATCCCTCATCATTACAACTCGAAATGAACGGAGAAGTTCATGGAGGTAGGCCTAGGCCCACTGGGGCTGTAGTGCCAAGGGAAAGAAAGAAAGAAGAATAACCTATCTTCTAAAGAGCGAAAGTAATTTGTAATGACTTCAGGTTTGGTATCAGGGGGATAATAATAATAAAACAATTGAAGTCATGAAAATGGCGAGATTTAAGAGTTTGGCGACTCAGGTGGACCAACTTTATCATTTAGGTTACACATTGCAAGTAGCAAGTGTGTTATTAGGATAATTAAACATGAAATTTCCACAGACGTTCGTAAAACAGACTCATAATGGGGAAATCCATAGCTATTTGGACATTTGAAACTTATAACTGCCCGATAATTTGAGTCAATATTCCCTATATAAAAACTCCGTGGCTGTAGTCCGCAAGCGAATTGTACCGACTGTGCAACCGCCGCTTGTCGACGAAGTTAGTGCCAACTTTTGCGGATACAGGGTGTCACGTGGTCAGCGCAACGGATCCTCACTGCCATTAATCTCGGTTTTTTAGACCGGAGCCGCTTTTTCCTTGAAGTAGCTCCTCAAATATCCTCCTAAGTGGACCACGTTCCAGACCCACTGTTTCTCGGAAAGTTTGGTAGAGTCTGGAATCGAACCCGGGACCTCTGGATCTGTTGCCAGGAAGTCTGACTACTAGACCACAGAGGCGGTCGAACATCTATATAAAACTTAAAAGATGATATGATTTATGGGAAACGTGGAAAAGTCCATTTATGGCCTCATGTTAACCACATTTCATTATTGATCAGTCAGTACGACTGAAAATCAGAATTACCAAACTCCTTTTTGGGAGTTCTCCCCTACCGAATTTTATCAGTATCTGTAAAACAGTTTTTGAAATATACAAAAGAGTCTATCGATGGCCATGTGTAAACCAGCTGTTGACTCCTCGAAGTGCGCAACCATTGAGTTTGTTCAACCGTTACGTGAAAGATTCAGAAGTCTCTAAAAGAATATGCATTAACGTATTGGTCAGTAAGTTGTGTTACTTATTCCTACAGCCCGAATTCTGATGTTTCTGACGTACTTAAGTTTCATGCAGATGTATACTGCAGTTGTGTGACCGCCTCTGTGGTCTAGTGGTCAGAGTTCCTTCCTACAGATTCAGAGGGCCCTGGTTCAGTTACCGGCACTACCAGATTTTCTGAGTAATAGTGGGTCTGGAACAGGGTCCACTTATTCTCGTGAGGATAAATGAGAAGATATTTCAAGGAAATGTCGGCTCCAGTCTAGAAAACCGAAATTAACGGCCTTGGGGATCCGTTGCGCTGACCACATGACACCCTCTATCTTCTAAAGTTGGCATTAACTTTGCCGACAAGCGGCGGTCGCTCGGTCGGTATAGTTCGCTTGCGGGCTACAGGCCACGGAGTTTGTTTTGTTTGTTGTTTGTATACTTCAGTTGAAGATTCGTTGCTGAACAGTTGCTGGGAAGCGCGGGAAAGGGTTGAAGCAGCCCCGTGTACTCTATACTCCTGTATTCCTTGCATATCTCAACATTCGAGTCGCTATCCGTACATGAGGGCCATGAAAATAAATCACTTCTACAATAATATGCATTACTTCCTGTTCTTTCACTCAGCGGAAGTGTAAAATATTTGGTTACACGATCAAAGACGTTCTTACGCTCGACTTCCTTTGTTCGTATACCAAGGAGATTCTGTTATTTTGCCGGTTTGCCATGGTTCATTGGCATGAGCGACCTAAGAATAAACTCCTACCTCTGGTACAACAAAGTTTCGTCGCTATTTATAGTCAATAACGTCTTAATCGGGCTCTAAATGGATTGCAGCCCTCCGTTTCAAATTCTGACTGGCACCCGGAAATTTCCTCTCTTTTCTTCGGATCTCATAATAACATGAAACCGGGTATTCTAAATCAATAAAATGAATAGCTAGTGGCTGGACGATCGGAGTTCGATTCCCGAAAGGAACTGTGTGTTGGCTTTACTGTATGTAACACTGAGCACCTTACCCAACAGTACAGGGGTTTCTTTCCGTTTGAGTCTGCCATCTAGACGTAATATAACGCCTGGGATACACCTCTCTCGCTGAAAATTCGGATACCCGAGCAAATAACAAATATGTATGGATCTGCAAGGAACCAGCCGCTGCCTGTTTGAAGCCAGTGTCTCGGCATTCACGTCGACAGACAGAGAAACCACGATCAACTACAATGAGTGTAAGATTATCACAACTGTGAAATGCGACCTAGAGCGCTAAAAGTAGATTCGTCCTAATTTTCTCCAAATCATCAATAATTACAATTATAGCAATGAATATAACACAAACAGAAACAAACTCCGTGGCCTGTAGTCCGCAAGCGAACTATACCGACCGAGCGACCGCCGCTTGTCGGCGAAGTTAGTGCCAACTTAAGCGGATAGAGGGTGTCGCATGATCAGCGCAACGAATCCCCACGGCCGTTGATCTCGGTTTTCTAGACCGGAGCCGCTATATCCTTGAAATAGTCCCTCAATTATCATCACGAGGCTGAGTACCCCGTTCCAGACGCACTACTACTAAAAAAAATCTGGTAGCGCCAGGAATCGAACCCGGACTTCTGGACCTGTAGGCAGGAAATTTGACCACTAGACCACAGAGGCGGTCCAATGAATATAATAATAACAATAATACAATTTAAAACACCAAAATGTAGAGAGATTTAAGAATGTATCACCTTCATAATTTAGGCTATACAGGCCAGCCATTAAGTCTGCTATTATGATAATAACATAGTATAGGAGGTTATGATGAACTGACCGTGTAGCTGGGACTGAATAGACAAGAATTCTGGTTGCGAATACTGTTGGTAAGCGATCACTTGAAAGATCAGACGATAGATGCGGGAGTAAAATATTAAATGGATATTAGGGGAACAAATTGTGGGGATAGGGATTGGATTGAAGTGGACTAAAATAGCTCAGCTGGTGTCAGACGACGGGTATCGGCCTTAGCGGTTTGAACATTAGGGTGATGTTACCAGTTAGTTTCTTCTCAGGCACTCACCTCCGTCTACTGCCGAGGTCAATAATGGTGGAGCTATACCTCCACTCCCTCATATGTCTTCATGGCATAGTTCTGAATTAACTAAGCACAGGAACAGTTCTATAATTTTTTACCCAAGGCATTTACCGTAATGACTTTCTTCTGCCTTCTTCAGCCAGGAACTATGTCCTGTTTCATATTGTAATTAACTGTAAAGGTGGGAAGTATTTATCACACACAGAAAGGCCGTGGATGCGCACTGCAGTCAGTCTCATGCCTTGAGTGAGCTTCTAGTCCAGCAAGATTAGACCTAAACTAAACCCGTGCAATTGACCTCCGGGTTCTTCTTCTTCTTCTTTCTCTTCCCCTGTTGCTGTTGCTCCCACATGGAGCATAGGGCATCCATGAAACGATTCGTTTCACTTTAGTTTCTTAATTTAAGACAGTCGGTAGGACTCCTTGGATAGGGGATCAGCCCGTCGCAAAGCCTCTACCTAACACAAACACAGAATAAACATAGACATACATATCTTAAGTGGGATTCGACCACACGATCCCGGTGTTCGAGCTGGCGAAGACATCGGGGTTCTACTACCGTATCTATAATTAATTACGACATAAACATATGAGTGACATTTCATGTTTGATGAGGCAGTTCCGTGTAACTGTCCAAATAGTAATAAGTCACAATTGATAGTGTAAACTGAGTTTAAGTCGGAAATTTATGATGGTTGTTGTTGCCTACTGTTGCGTACTTCTTTATAAGTACTGGGTTTGTGACACGTGTCAGGTCGTCTCTTGTCTCGGCCTTCCTCTGCTTCTCTTCTTGCTTAATTACTCCAGCTCGCTAATAGGAGTAATATGACATTCGTGATGAGGTAGCCGTAAAGATAAGGAGGTAGTTGTCATAAAATTAGTTATTATTAATAGACCGATATTAAACGAAAGTACGTGGGTCGTCAGTACGCTTAATATGTGTCTGTTTAATTAATAAGCTTTTCAAGAATCTTAATAATGCTTATCAAGATTTGACATGAGTTAACACATAAAATACAGAGTTATTCTAAATTATTGTCGTGGTTCCCATGGTCCATAATTTTCAAACTGGGGAGAATGAAATAAAACTGCTTACTGAATATGAAAATGCAACTCAAAACGTTTTGAGCTATGGTATCGATACTGCAGACACTGAACAACTTCAACACGCGCGCCTCTCATGGCACGTACGGTCTAAAATTATAGGGCACCGAAAACCCGACAATAATTTAGAATCACTCTGTATATTACAGTTAAAATGAAAAGGAAATAAATAAGAATTAATGCCGGAACGCATCAAAAGTACGAATTATCCTTATCCCCTGTTATTTCAATCACTGAATTTTCTATTGTTTTTGTTGTGGAATTAATAAACAAAAGAACTTCATAATCGGGTATGAATCCTCGGATATAGTCTCTGTGCAACAATAAGTACATGAGATTCAGCCACATAAATTCACTACCCATACGTATCATTATGAAATAAAAAAATTAATATCGTAATTAAAGGGCTATTGGAGGGTCCGCCTGTTTAGGTGGCCACTATCGACCGGTGTGGCGCTGCTATGCATTGCGCGCGCGAGCACTGCTAGCATCTGCAGCAGCTTGCTTGCTGCACAGCGACAGTTGGCAGGGGGCGTGCGTCGTGTTCGACAAGGGTTGTTTTTTTAAGTTAAAAAAGTCATTCATCACTTACATGACTTGAATGTCGAATTTTGGAGGATGATGGCGTGTGAAGGGAGGAAAACGGTCACACCGACCGGTTCATACAAGAACTAACCTCAATATTTCGGTTGGTTTCTTCTATAAAAAGTAAAGGCGGTCGAACGAATCGGTCAAGACAACGGACATTGTCCTTATCAACATCTATACCAACAATGCCTCGGGGTCTCTCGTCTTCGACTTTTATGAAGCCGTTCGTGGTGTTGGCACTGCCTGGGATGTATTTGTTCTACAAGTACAACCAATATCGGCGACAGCAGCAGGAACAGAACCGGCGTAAAGTGACCGAGAGAGAACTAGCACACCTCAACCACAAAATCGTAAGTGGCAGTCTCAAATTCCGTTTGGTGTTCTGTTAGTCCTTCTCTGCAGCTACATTACCACGTCTTCCAGCAACAATAGCATATGTAGCAATTTGGAGTCACATTTGATCCCATGTTTAAGTTTGCTGGTTATATGGTTATATTTGATATTGTTGTAGATCTGTTGGTAAGGCTGTGATGTGTAATGTTGTTAGGTTACGTTGATAGGCCGGGTGACTCCAGTTTCAAGTTATAACGGAGAAAGTGCTGACACTAACAGATTGCGTTTGAGGATTTATTTCGTGGGTTATATATTTACACTTTCTGTGCCAAGACTACACAGTGTCAGGCAGCAGAATGATACAGTATAGATACTGAATTTGAAAGCATTTTGAGGGAAGCGGTGTTGGCATAATCGAGGAATAATCCGGGCATTTGCCTGGAGGAACTGATTCAGGACAGATGGTGTCCCGGTCGAGATGTTTTCAGAACACAGGTGTACAGCTTTACGTCCATATCAACATGTACGGTGTTTGAGGTTACTGAGGACGAGATCTAACATTACGTTTCATAAAGTACTGCAAAATAATCGCATCCTAGACCGAATTACGCCTACCGTTAACATTTTCTGTGCTAGTAGGCCCCTAAAGTTTGAATCCAATATTAATATAAGTTGCAGAGTTTGTTGGAATATGTAGGCCTGCAGTATTGAATTGAAAGGTTTACTAATTTACTTAAAGAAATGTCTGGTGTCGGGCCTGTGTGTTTGAAAATTTGTCCTGCCAAATATTGACATCATTAAAATGAACAGAGTATTGGTAGTTTCCGTTTACAGTGCTCTGCCAATAGCCAACTACTGTTTCAGTGCTGTCCACTATTTGTAATTACTGGCTGATACTCAGCTACTGTTTGAGTTTTGGCCACTAATTGGATTAGGTGAAACTTTAACTGTACCCGTCTATTATTTGAGATGTCAATAACAATAGGTGTATGTAGGTTTATCTGTGCTAGTACGTGGCTGCTATATATAGGCTTACGTACAATTTCTGTATTTACCAGTTCTATGTTCTGGACTATAACGCCGCATAATCCGGCGAAAGTTAGTCTACTTTTCGAAGAAAAATATCACCTCCATCTTCAGGGTCGCAGAGTAAGCCAAAAAAGAAACTAGCAAGCAGAAGCAGTTTGTTCCGTTGAAAGGTCGGTTGAATTTCACTGAACTACACGGTTTTATATACCAGAATATACAAATCTTCATAGCCACCGCTGAGAGAACCTCAAATCCAACAGTTTCTGTGTTAGTACCCGCTGCTGTGTGATACCTGACCAGAACGTATAGTTTTTGTTATCGAATGAAATGAGAACAGATTCATGAACGGTGACTCAAAATTCATTTGCGAGGATGTGATCGTGGCCTATTTTATCACAACATTCAGAGTCGGAATAGCTCCATCACTATAGTGACTAGGCTATGGGCTGGACTACCGAGGGGTTGGTATTCGATTTCTGGCGGGTTCAAAAACTTCTTCACCATAGTGTACAGACCAGCTGTGGGGCCCAACCAGTTTCCTACAAAATGGGTACCAGGGGATGTTTCCCCCGAGGTAAGGCATCAGGGACGTGAAGTTATCCACTCACCTCCATCTCCAACACTTCTTCATGGCGTGGTACTTAATTAGTTAAGCCCATGAATAACTTTATAACAACATTTGTCAAAAGGAACTGTGCATTGCATGAAAGTCGAATCCGGTACCTTCAGAAGACAAGTCTGGAGCTTGCTGTGTCTAATCGAACAGGGACAGACAGACCGGAAGCAACTTGGTAACAGGATTCCTAAGAAGCAACTCTGTTACTTTGGAACTCAGAGAAATGACGCTCCATCTTTGCTGTGCTTATGCGAAACGGAAAAAGATGCGCCATTTGACGGAACGATGCAATTGTACTCACACGTGAAACGGATCGCGCGCAAGAAAGAACATTTCCCAGTGGGAGGAGGGTGTTTTGCTGCGTGATTTAAAAATAACTACTTCTTATTATACGGGTTTACAAAACACTATTCCAGTCACAGTGACCGCGCGGTCTAAGGCATGGAATATCTCCGCCCCCTCAAACACTGGGTTCGTGGATTCGAATCCCACTTGGCTTTTGGATGTGTGTCCCCGTTTCGCCTGTGTTTGTGATGTCCTGTGTAGGTAGCGGCCTTGTGACAGGGCTGATCCCCCGTCAAAGGAGTCTTATCAACTGTATAAGATCAATAGTTCCAGATTAATTCTGATGAGAAACAGGCGAGGGGGCCTAATACGAAAGGTAGTAGTAGAAGAAGAAGAAGAAGAAGAAGAAGAAAACACTACGCTACTGACCGGAATATTGGTACTGTCATCTCAATATCCCTTTTCCTTTTT
This sequence comes from Cryptotermes secundus, assembly GCF_002891405.2. NCBI lineage: Eukaryota > Metazoa > Arthropoda > Insecta > Blattodea > Kalotermitidae > Cryptotermes > Cryptotermes secundus. The sequence goes on along the minus strand of NW_019731580.1, from coordinate 175,066 downwards.
CACTGATCATACTACTAAATGTCTGTCCCTAGTCGTTTTCTGGGGCACGCGGCAACGTAATTGGTTGAGGCACTATGCTAAAAGACATAAGGCCGCGGTTCGATTCCCAGTGTGGTCATGGATTCTTCAATTGACCTAATCCTTCCAGCCGCACTATGGCCCTGGGGTCGACTCAGCCTCCAACAGAAATGAGTATCAGGAATCTTCCTGAGGGTAAAGCGCGGCCGACGCGTAACGCTGACAACCTCACCTCCGTCTGTGAGCCCACTATATAGAAAATATGGGAGCCTCGATGTCTCACAACCCTATGGGCCTTACAGATATAGCTTCACCTTTGACCTTACTTAGTCATTTTCTCATTTTCCACCCCTTGGGTTTGCAGTTCTGTGCTCTGTTTTGCCACTTTTCACCACCCATTCTATTTACATGGTCCTTATATTTATCTGGCTATGGCTCTATTGTCCTTTACTGGACTTCGGCCGCTTTTCAGTTTCTTAACCTATACACAGTCTGTATGACTCCTTGGACGGGGGATTCTTTGTATTTACGAGAGCAGTAATTTCTTCATTGTTAGTCTTTCGCGTTGCTCGTGTATTTTCAGCAGTTTCCTTTATCTTTTCACTATTTAGAAATAAGGATCTTCAAGAATTCTTTTTTATTTTGTCTCTGTGGCCTTATGAAAATGCCTGAATGCCGTATTTTGTTATTAGTTTAACCAGTATTCTCTATAATTCAATTAACCTATGTAGCTACAACAGACGTTACTTCACTAAAGCCTGTTTCACTTATAACGAATGTCATTTACGAGTATATTCCATATCGTTCGTGCTATCCGGGTTTGTCGCGTCTTTAAAATGCTCGAATCCTTGCAAATGTTCTATCATGCATCACACAAGGAAATATGCACATGTTGGTCGAAAAATCCGAGTAGGAGATACAATTTCAGACGTTTAGGCGTTGATGGGAGAATAATATCAAGAAAAAATAACATTATCTTATGGGATATAACGCTGTGTAGTCCGTTGAAAGTCAACCGATGTTTCGGAGGAATATATCGCCTCCATCTTCATGGTCGAAGAATAAGCCGTGCAAAAGACCAGCGTGAAAACGGGTTGCAAACAGAGAAATCGGCTTGCCCTAGTTTCGAATTATATAAGAAACGGGATGGAGCTCAGTTCCCATTGGCTCGTCCATAGGAGAGAATGAAACCGCCAGCACCCATTGGCTCTTTATAAGCACCTCTATAAGAACTTCAAATCCTATAATATTAAGACAGATTTTAAATAACTGGGGTGTGGCATAAACGAGCAGTTCGGATACAATCGGAAGGGTGAAGCTGGGGGAGCTACCATCTCCCTTCAGCACTCAATGAGGCAGTACTTAGCTGTAGTACTGATTTACTGTTGAACGCATTCTTATATATTCATACTTCTTGTTGATGTCCATTATTCTCGTTTCATGAAGTCGGAATAGCTTGGCCCCTATAGCGACTAAGCTATCGGGCGAACTATCAAGGAATCCAAGTTCGATTCCTGGCGGGAGCAAGAGAATTTTCTTTTCATCATGACGTCCAAGATCGGCTCTGGGACCCACCCAACTTCCCCTATAATGGATACATAGGGTTATTTCCCTGGAAGTAAAGCGGCCGGAGCATGAACCTGATCACTCACTTCCATCTAGTGCAGCTGTATATCCTCCCTGTATGTCTTCATAGCGTAGTGCTTAATTAATTAATTAATTAAGTACAGAGATAACTTTACCGTTTTTACCTTTCTAACGTTCATTTTATGATATTGTCAAGTGTTAATGTCAAGTCAAGTAGATGAGGTGGGCAGAGCAGGTAGCACGAATGGGGAAGAAGAAGAAGAAGAAGAAGAATGCATATATGATATTGGTGGGAAAGTCAGATGGAAAAAGACCACTGGGAAGACCAAGGCGTAGGTGAGTAGACAATATTAAAATGGATCTTAGAGAGATAGGATGGGATGGTATGGATTGGACTGATCTTTCTCAGGATATGGACCAGTGGAGGGCTCTTTTGAGTACGGTAATGAACCTTCGGGTTCCATAAAATGCCGGGAAGTTCTTGAGTAGCTGCATAATTGGCGGCTTTTCAGGAAGGGCCCAGCTCAATGAGTTAGTGAGTGAGTGAGTCACGTGTTAATGACTAGACACGGTGTTTGGATTGATAATTAGATCTGTTGGAAGCTTATAACTCGTAACTGCAAACATCTATTATAAGAGACTGACTCTAAACCACTACAACTACAGCACACATAAAATCTTTCTTTGTTCACTAGTGACTGTTAGGTAGCGGCTGCTAACAATGCAACTCAAGACTGCTAATCGCCGACTCCGGCTTCCGATTGGCAGTCGAATGACTAGCTTTCTTCGGTCGGTCGGGTAAACTGCTGCTGGTTTTGCCAGCATAGTCAATTTTGTTTTTGGGTCCCGTCGGAAANCTTTCTTTGTTCACTAGTGACTGTTAGGTAGCGGCTGCTAACAATGGAACTCAAGACCGCTAACTGCCGATTGGCAGTCGAATGACTAGCTTTCTTCGGTCGATCGGGTAAACTGCTGCTGGTCTTGGCCAGCATAGTGAATTTTGTTTTTGGGTCCCGTCGGAACCAATGACCATATTTTTCTTTCTTTCCGAGAGTTCTACGTGCTTTGGAATGGTGCCTCCTCTTACCTACTACTGGTCACTTGAGTGCACGGTCACTGACTTGTCTCCTTACACACACGCGCGCGCGCGCACACGCACGCACACACATATATATATGCGCTCGCGCCACAATATGAATAGGCCATGTTCAAACCACAAACCTCCATTCCATAAAGAAGCGTGTTCTTTGTTATAGTGCGTTGCACACACACAGCCAGATATATTGCACTTACATCACCCACCTTAGTTTTAAAAAATGAGCCTTTCGGATGAGGCTCGGCGAAAGGAGACTTATTCCGTTGTCATGCAGTTGGAAATACTAGCTGCCTGTCTTCTTTTTCCATTAGCAAAATGCGGGGACCGGATTTCGGAATGACAACTGCTTTTTCCACACATCGTAGCCATCCTAGACCATGTTAGATAATATCTGTATATCTCATAAAATTCCTTCTTCTTCTGTTGCTCCCACTTGGAGCATAGGGCATCCGTGCATCGCTTCCTTTCACTTCAGTTTCTTAATCTTAGACAGTCGGTAGGAGCCCTTGGACGGGGGATCAGCCCGTCACAAGGCCTCTACCTCCACACAGAACAAAACAAACAGAATAAATTCACACAGACATCCATGTTTCGACAGGGATTCGAACCCACGATCCCAGTGGTCGAGGGGAGAAGACATTTCATAGCTTAGACGGCGCGGCCACTGTGAACGGCTGATAAAGCGTAGTTGCCCCTAATTGATGTCGTGTGGGAGTGCTCTCCAGACTCGCGTGTTCTCATTGGCTCGTGCTGACTCAGTCACTAACTCATATCCATCTTCGCCTGAACAGAGCGTTGAGGAATCGGAGGTGATTCAGGCTCAAGATTGATTGCCCCTCAGCAGCTGCAATCTGACAAAATACGTACAATAACAACGCTTCTAAAATAGCTATGTTTGCCTAGCTGTCGCTACCCAAGTAGTGAAATATGCCAGCAGTCAGACATCTCGTATACCTTACCCGCTCCATAATAAACAGTTCTTTGAATACGGCAGAAATCTTGTGTTTTGTAAGAAAACTTTGTGTCTTTAGTTATCTGATAAATGTATTAGGATATGAATTGCAGTCCATTTCCACAAACCAATTAAGACAGCCTTACTGTGCTGTTGGTCATCGCGGTAGCCGCGCCGTCTAAGGCATAAAATGCCTTCGTTCGCTCGAACACTGGGATCGTGGGTTCGAATCTCACTTAAGTCATGGATGTCTAGCTGGGTTTATGTGTAGGTAGCGACCTTGCGACGGGCTGATCCCCCGTCCAAGGACTCCTACCGATTGTCTAAGGTTAAGCGTTTCACGGATGCCCTATACTCTAAGTGGGAGCAACGGAAATAAAGATAGATAGGCTGTATTGGTGGTTGTTTCCTCCGGAGTAAAGAGGCAGGGGCATGAAGCTGACCACTCACATCCGTCTGGTGCCCAGTTTAAGAATGGTGGAACTATATTTCCACCCCTTCGTACATCTGAATGACTTGGTGCTTAATTAATTAAGCACAGGGACAAATTTACTATTATTTAATTTATGAGTTTTCTTTTATGCAGTTTCAAGTGAAGGACTTAACCTGTAACACGACTTAATTTCTTTTCAACTTGTTGAACTGTATTCAAGTGAAATATTAATACGAAAGAACTGGTTAATTATCCGTTTATTAATGGACCGTCGCTGTTTTAAATAGATAACATTCCTGCATCGTATTCAGGTTCGGATCTTGGCCCTGAAATTGATTACCTTCACTGAGGCTTTTCAATCAAGAATTAAATCATTAAATTAGTTAATCAACTATGAAAATATAATCAGTTTTATACATGCACAAAGACTCTCGTGGCCTGGCAGCTTAGAGCGAATGCCACCCAGCAGATCAGTTAAAACCCTGTACAAGACCAGTGACCAGACCTAAAATACGATTGGAGGAAGATGTTAAATCTGACATTAAGAAGATGAAGGTACCAGATTGGAAGATAACAGCCCAGGACAGGACCTATTGGAAAGGTGTGGTTGAGAAGACCAAAACTCTACGTGAGTTGTAGAGTCAAAATAGAAGACCCCGTGGTTTTTCGTTGTTACCCTCGCCTTTTGCAGGTAGATTTTGGGATGGTAACCTGAATAGGTCATGACCGCTTCCTTCAGTGAGTTTTCCAGTTAATTCTTCACTAATCATCCTACCGTTCTCCGCTGTATGTGTCCAGTCTGAAATGCTGACAGCGGTGTTGAATAAGCCTTAAAACAACTAAACGTTTGTTTATTTTACGAGCCCGCATAGACTGCTCGATTTATGTGACCTCGAAAGAGATGCGGCAGGAAGATGTGGGAGGGTACTGCACCGAGGTGAAGGCTGGACGAACTTCCGGCATGTGCTGGAGGGTTGAGGACAGGTACACTCACACACGAACGCGCACCCACGCACACATATTCAAGAGTTTTGGTACAGGTCCTTGACTTTTATATGAAATATTTTCGGTATGAAGATTACTGTATTCTTGGTATAGTGTCGGGCTACTGGTTGGACGGCCGGGGTTCAATTCCCGGCAGGGCAAGAGATTTTTCTCTGTTCAACATCGTCCAGACCGGCTCTGAAGCCCACCCAGCCTCCATCAGATGTGTATTGGGTGCTCTTTCCTTGAAAATAAAGCGGCTGGGGGCATGAAGCTCACCACTCGCCTCTATCTAGTGCCGAGATCAAAAAATGGTGGAGCTATACCTCCACCCCCATACACTTTCATGGCGTGGTGCTTAATTAATTAAGCACAGGAAGAACTGTGACGTAGTGCAGCTTGATGGACGTTTACTGACGTTTCAGAGAAACGTGCTGTTTCAATCTTCAGAATAGAATAGTAATATGGAGGCAACAGTTCCCTCCCAAAGGCTGGTAGACATTTTCTGGACTACACGGCGTCACATCACAGAAGACATTAATCGACATAGTTAATGCCGTCAGAATCTGAAATCTCACTTTCCAATATGTTGAACGCAAAATAAAAGGATTTTTTTTTTTACCTTTTTGCAATAAGTGTAACTTTGCAGTGTTAGAATTGCATCTGATGTAAAGGAGCTGGATATATTGGCGAGAATGAAAATTTTAATTCTAATGGAATTTACATAAATTTTGAACCCGTTCATTCCTGTTTTCCATACTTTATTGTTCTTGAAATTTGTTTATGGCAAAAAAATCTTTATATTTGCAAACCTGGTAGTACTACACATGTGGGATTTTAGACACAAAATTCTACAGATGTCAGCAATGTACAAGATCAAAAAGTAATTTAGTTGTATTTTATTGAATATGCACCATATCTTTCTTCCGTGGCCTTTAGTCCACTAGCGAACTATACCGACCGAGCGACCGCCTCTTGTCGGCGAAGTTAGTGCCAACTTTCGCGAATAGAGGGTGTCGCGTGGTAAACGCAATGGATTCCCATGGCCGTTAATCTCGGTTCTCTAGACCGCATATGCACCATATCTACATGTTAAAAATACAATCTGCACATTGAAATGACACAGACCCATGATTAATTTTATATTTCAGTTGTATATACAATGAACTTCCTTTACGAACATCGATGCAGTTCTATTTGACCCTCCTGTAAACTGGCTGTTACACTTCACCGATTCAAACCAAACTTAAATATGGGCCCTTCTTGAGAAGCCGCCACTTGCTCTGCTGCTCAAGAACTTCCAAGCATTTTATGGAACCCGAAGGTTCATTACCGTGTTCACAAGAGCCCTCAATATCCTGAGCCAGCTCAATCCAGTCCATACCATCCCATCCTATAAGCTCCTTCTTCACCTTCCCACCTACGTCTTGGTATTCCTAGTGGTCTCTTTCCTTTTGGCTTTCCCACCAATATTCTATAGTCATTTCTCTTCTCCGCCATTCCTGCTACATACCCTGCCCATCTAATCCTCCTTGATTTGATCATTATACTTGACGAAAGATACAAGTTATGAAGCTCCTCAGTATGCAGTTTTCTCCAACCTCCTGTCACTTCATCTCTCTTCGGTTCAAATATTCTCCTCAGCATCCTGTTCTCAAACACCCTCAGTCTATGTAAAGTAAAGTAAAAGTAAAGCTATCCCTGTAACAGGCCGAAGAGGCCCATAGGGTTGTGAGATGTTGAGGTTCCCACATTTTCCAGACAGTCGGCTCATAGATGGCGGTAAAGTTGTCAGCCTTATGCGCCGGCCGCCCTTTACACCCAGGAATATTCCCGGTACTCATTTCTATTAGAGGCTGAGACGACCCCAGGGCCATAGTGCGGTTGGTAGGATTAGGTAAAATAAAAAAAACACACCTCATCGGGATTCGATCCAGCAACCTTCCGGCTTGTAGCATAGTGCCTCAACCATGTTCCTCCCTTAATGTCAGAGACCAAGTTTCACACCCATACAGAACCACAGTCAGAATTATAGTTTTGTATATTCTAATTTTTACGTTTTTAGAGAGCAGAAATATAGACTCTCAGTACAGAGTTTAATAGAAATCTGATTTCTAATTTCGGAGATAAGTATGCGGATAGGTGGACGGACGTGACATGGCATTCCATATATATATATACCCATGTCCATCGTCACTTCGTGATATCTGTGCAAAAAAAAAAAAAAGCAGGTAAAATGGGAAAGAATGTGCTCGGATAATATCTGGGCTGCAAACTAGATTAGGCCCACTTCTTCCCATTCTTGCTGGAATGGACGATATTGGATTTCGTTCATGCTCGTAATACTGCCATTCATGTTTAATCTGGCTGTCGGTATGTTCTGGGCATGCGCACTTATGCACTTATTGCATGACTGGCCCACGCGCTTCTTGATTGTTATCGCTGTTTTCATGTTACATAACTCTGCTGCCGTGAATGTCCTACTGGTGAATGCTACGCTGGAGAAGATTTGCAAATTCCCTGGCACAACTTCCGAATTGTAACGTAAGGCTCCTTTCTCTGGCCCTGCACTTTTACCTTCTGGCTCATCTTAGCGAAACGTTGATAAATTGTGTGACTGTGTGGAAACAGTTCCATTTAAATCTGTGTCGTTCGCCAAAGGTTCTTTTACACGAGCTTTTGTGTCTGGTCTACTCTATTCCTTTTTTTTTTTTTTTAACGAATATTAGTGAACCCTTCATCAGTCGTGTGGCTGTATGGAAACTCCATTTAAAGGTTCGGCCACACAGAGCGCTACGCTATGTTCGCTACGTACGCTGTTTATACTCTGCGACGCAGCTAACATAGGGAACATAGCGTACGTAGCGTACGGAAGTCTGTGTGGCCTGTCACATTGGCAATAAAGGGAGATATTTTTCTGTTCGTATAGCGAACATTGCGTAGGTAGCGTTCGTCGCGTACGTAGCGCTCTGTGTGGCCGAACATTTAGTCAGTGCTTATTGTGTAATAGTAGCGTGTCTGTTCCTAAAAAAAGTAATGTTAGCCCCCGAACAGCCTAAAGGTTCCGCCTTGGTTTCATTTCCGCGGTGTCCTGCTGGAAACGTCTGCAATCGGTCTGGGTGTTCTGCTGGCATCTTCCTCAGCTGTTCGTCCAACCGCATCCGCCCCTCTCTTCAGAGGTGCTCGCCCCGAGCACTTCCGTAGCCTAGAATTTGTCGGTCGCCTTGTCTCACATTCATTCTTCGCTTTCATTCGTCCCGCATTCGTTCTCTCTGGGGAGGCCGGTACTTCTATTACCGGTTCCTCCCATATGGGCAGTTTCCCTTTTTTCGTTTCGGAAGGGGTCGACCCCTCCACAGTGTCCAGATTTTACTTCTCTGCAATGGGACAGATGTGAAAATTGGCTTTGTAATTTCCAATCCCTTTGCTCTCCTGAGGGTCTTGTTGGATTCCCACTTGCTTCCAAGCCGTAGCTGGTCCTCGAAGTCTCGATTCTTGGTTTCCTTGGTGCCTTCCTGGCGCACCAGTTGTTTCCATCTGGGGGTCCATCCTTTCTGGGTTCCTCTTGTAGAATGGTTTCTGGTCCAATTCTTCTGCCGTTCCTGTTCGGTTGGCGGTCCTTCTTGACTGCATTGAAACCTGCGTCTCTTGCGCTGTGTCACTTTCGCACAGCGGGTCATCTCCTTGTCGGCCATGAACCGTCGCTTCCTCGGGAGTCCACCAGCTCCCTGAGCAGAATTCTTCTTCGCGATGTCTCTCTTGCGTCGTGCCACTGTCGCGCGACGGGACATCCTCTTGTCGTTTTCCTTCTCTTGCCGTGCCAATTTCGCACGGCGTGTTGTGCGGGCGACGGCCAATCTCTCCTGGGGTTCGCGATCTTCCCATATCAAATACTTCGCTTTCTGGTGGCGGCGCTCCGCGGCCAGTTTTCGGTCCCTACGCCTTTTTCTCTTCGGTTCTCCGACCGGCATTACTTCGGCGTTTTCAACGGGGACTTCTCGTTGTTGGGCCACCTTAGGTTTCCTGTTCACTGGTTTTGGTTTTAAGCCCGGTCCTTGTGGCTGCTCCACATCGGGAGGAGTCACCAGTGCTACTGGTTCACAGTCCTCCAGAGCGGATCCGCTCTTGAGCCTTTGGTCTCTGTGGGTGGCATTCATGGCCCTCACTGGTACTTCTTGACAGTCTCGAACTAGGGTCCTGGCTATGTAGATTCCCTCAGACTGATTGGCCTGTGGGCTTGGTTCTACTAGACCATTCTCCACCCCCAGAGGGTTCTCCATTCTAGCCATCACCACTTCCTCGCATTGCGAGGGTATCACATGGTCTTTGGCCACTATTAGACCGGGCGGACGGGGTCCCGATCTCGGGATCCGTAGCGGTACCTCTTCCTCTGCCAGCCGCAACGTTTGGCGCCCTATGTCCACAGATGAATCATAGGCGCGCAATATGTCCAGTCCCAAGATGAGCTCATCGGTGATATTCGCCACGAAAACCCACATTGTTAGCGGTTGGCGCCCCAGGATCAGGGTCAACAGAACTTCTTTCAGGATGGGTAGGGGTCCTCCAGACACGGTCTGTAGCGTGAAATCTGGATTAGGCTGCCTCTCAGGCCATCCGGCGGCGATATCCGGTCTTGTTACCGTGAAATGTGCTCCAGTGTCCACTGTCACCTGGCACGGTTTGTCGCCGACCCACCCTTGGGTGGCCAGACTGGTGTTGGCTTTTCCGTGAGCCGGTGGGTGCGTAGTGGGGGGGCCTTAATGCATATGCCGGCGTTCGCCCCTCTCCGCCGGCCCTCGCTCGTTTCCCGCCAGTTGGTCCCTTCCCCAGCTTGTCTCTATGTTGTTACTGGGTTGCCACTCTGGTCTCCCTGGCGGTTCTCGCTTGTCTCTTGGTTGTCCGTCCCGGCGCTGTCTATTTCCATTTCTTCTGCCATAGTGGCAGTTGCTCTCAAAGTGCCCTGGCTCTCCGCAGTTCCAGCATCTTGGCTATTGTGCGTCTCTTCGTTGGGTGGGGAACGATCTGTACTTCCGGTATGTGTTGGTGTTATTTTCGTAAGGTCTGACTGCTACTAATACGGCCTGCAGCTCTAGGGCTTGTCGGAGGGCCTCGTTTACCGTCTTCTCCCCTCCCAGCAGCAGCTGGATCTTGATGTCAGCATCACTTATTCCATATGTAAATGCCTTCCCCGCCTCCTTTGCTACGTAGTCTGCCGGCCGGTTGGGGTAGGCACGGCGGGCAAGTATTTCTATGGCAGTGGCGAAATCTTGTAAGGGCTCTCCGGGGTTCCGGTTCCTGGTTGTCAGTTGGCAGCGGTAGGCGGCTGCAAAGTGTTAATCCCCGAAGCGGTCCTCTAGCGCCTGGAGGGTGTCCTCGTAAGTTGTATTTGTTGGAATGCCGGGTAGCACTTCTACCGCCCGGCCCTTCAGCGGTGATCAGGTATGTTGATTTCTCCTGGTCCGACCATTGATTGTGTTCCGCCACGACCTCGAACTGTCGTCTGAATACGCTCCATGTTGTAGTTCTGTCGAACGTCGGTGGCTGGGCTTAGCACGCGCCGATTCCCGGTGTGTTTGTCCTCTCGACCCTCGTCTGCTTTGTCTCGTCCAACCTGCCTTGGAACTCGCGTTTGGTGTCCTCGACTCTTTTGCAGGTTTCGTTATAGGTTTTTGTGAGGTCTTCTTTGTCGCGTCGCGGTGCACTTCTGCTGCCTGTAGTGCAATATTTTTCTTTTCTATCCTTTCGGAGAGACCTTCGAGCTGTGCTTCTGTTTTGGTCTGGTTGGCATGCATCATCCTTTCCATCATTTCTTTTAGTCCCTTTCGGTCAATCTGTCTATCGGCCTTCCTTTCCCTCTCTGCCATCCTATAGGCCTCCGCCTTCGCCTGGTTGGCCTTCATCTCTCTTTGGTTGCTGTTCATTATTTTCAGCATTTCCGTTTTTGTTGTTGTTGTTGTTGTTGTTGTAGGACGCATGTTAAAGTTCGAAGTCACTTCTGACACCAGTTGTAACGTGTTTGGGCACGTCACGCGAGTATTTATTGCTCTTCGCTTTTACATTTATACACTTTGCAAGAATTGCCACTTGCAGTATTACAGTTACTGCTTACACAATATCTCGGCCAATACTTTCTAACCGCTCACTTCGTTTGCCCTTTACGTTGGTCTCCACTTATCCGGGTCCTCTCCTTCCTTGTGCTGCGGTTCACCTGCACCTCTTTCTGGACACCTTCGCTGGAGTTACTGCCCTCCCCCTTCTCGTGGATGACGAGAAATTAGGTGGGAAGGGAGGAAGATTTTGTTTGTTGGTGCTGGTAGGCGAGAGTTCGGTTTCTGTACTACCATTAAGTGTCTTGCAAGTAGGGAAAGATGGGAGTATCTGGGTTCTGTTCTGTAATTGGTAGAGATGAGTACTTATCCCGGGGTCTTATACGGGTCTGGCTCGGACAGGGCAGGAAGGATCTTTCCTTGCAATCACATTCACTACTTCAGACTTTCGCACTTAGTAATTATTTAATTCACTCCAGCTCACTGAATACAAAGGAATCTATTAGTAACACTTATTTAGAAATTTGCTTATAATACTTTTACTGAAGGGACGTAGTTGTAAATTTGTATCCGACTTTGCCAAAAGTTGGATGAAGACTCCTTGAAGTGGAATGCACTCTCTCTGAATCCTGAGGTCCACGAACCACAGACTCCAGGAGAAATCCACTCCTCCACTTTTGACATTGGTCAAGTTTTCAAACTGGGAGTTTCCCTAAATTTGAGAATTTCCAATCAGGTTGCTTTGCTATGTGACTCTGGCAGTTGCTGACCTGACGCTAAGGTTGACAGCGACTTGATGCATTAAGATCAGGGGATGAGGCTCCGGCCCTCCCGCTTCTAAGTTATAGCTGTTCCAAGCTGTCAGTTCTCAAATTCTCAAAGCCTTTCCGACTTTGCTGAAACTGCCAGAATTCCAGGAAAGTACCAGATGTTACTTCCTGTCCACATAACAAAACTTGAACTATGTCCCTTCTGCGTGTAAGAGTTGGCTATCTGCCGTATCTCTTTGTATTTAAGTGATACTAACTTAATATAGATTTAATTATTACAAATTAGTCCACCAATTAGGATGAACGGTTACAACTTCTGTAGCTCCAACTATCTTCAGTGGCAGCTTCCCGAAGACTGTCTTCTTCGGCGGTTAATACCAGACTGACTTCCATAAATTTATTATTTATATAACTTTGGCTCTCCAGTCTAGGTACTCATCAAATTCAGCTTCATCTGCAGAAGACGCTTCAAGGTTATCGTCACCAGCATTGCTTCTTCTATTCACAGCTTTTACTGCTTCTCTCTTAATCTCCAGGTCCACCACTCTGGACCAATTCCTCATCTGTTCGTCCAACTCATCGATTTTCCTTCTTGCTGTGGCTTCTTCCTGATCTTCAGCAATGATCTGTGCAGATACTGTGGACTCTTCCTTCATTTCTTTCTGAAATTTCTCCCATTCCCCTTCAATTGGATCTTTGTATTCCACATTACGTGCCTTGGCATCCAGCAAGGGGTCATCAAAAAAACCTTCTGGAAGGACCTCTTCTTGATTTGATGCAACTGTTTTGGTGGTCTCAGGTGGTGGTTCAGAATCATCGTCTGATGGATCCTCTCCATCTTCCATTACAGTTTCCTCATTTCGATTAACTTCTACAATTGCATGATTTTCCAAATCGAAAAGATCTTCTGGCATTTTCGGCTGTGGTGCATTTTTTAGAATTCCTTTGAGCTTTTTAGGGGGTGGGGTCTCTTCAGTCTGTGCTGGTCTCTTGAGTTTTGGAACACAAGGACACACAAAATTCACTGTTTCTTCTCTTCTCCTCTTGGCATCAGCAAAGTTTTCACGATGTTTCTTGCTATTGATATGGATCTTCCATATTGCTTCACTGCGGACTACTGATTCACACACTGTGCATAACAGCTGTCCGCTCTCATTGTATTTTGCTAATGGAGAATCTATCTTCTTAACTGTTTCTGAGATCTTGCGTTTCTCTTCAATCATTATACGTCTCAAGTCATTCTGTGTAATTTTCTTGTTTCCTCTTACAAGAGACTCAGCCATAATCCTTCACTATTTTCCGCATAACATTTCTTCTTTCACTGCACTGTTATTTTCAGTTTCCCGTAGATCGAATGATAAGTAAGAATCAGCGTTAACTCTACTCCTGCTTTGCAAGAATTGCACTTGCAGTATCACAACTAATTCTATTTCGCTTAGCTCCTGGCCCAACGCTTTGCTGCTTATGTTGTCGTGGTTGGATCCAGACTGTCTCTGGCGGCGGCTTCCTGTAGACTGTTCATATTCGGCGGTACTGACTGGGCGAATGAATTCAACCCTCTTTTATACCCTCGGCCGATGCTATGCAAAGATGAGCCTTTGTTATAACCGTGGAAACGCTGCTTTGTTGATTCCGCCATTCCTACGCAACGACCCATTGTTATTGCGTTGTCTCTGTGGGAACGCTTAGCGTATTCATCGTAACCGTGGAGATTCGATGTTCTCGACACAACGGCTCACTGTTGGGATTACAGTATCGCTATTGTTACTTCCTAGGCAACGGCCAACTGTTGGGGCTACAATACCGCTTTGTCGCTACCTACGCAACGGTCTGTTCTAGCGTTTCCATAGAAGTGACTCTTCTGGATTCCAAACATGTGACAGTAATGTAGAGCGACATTTTTTGACTAACCACAACAATAACTTCAACAATGAATTTCCTGTGAAATCTGAACTAAGAAAACAAAAGGTGAAAGACCTAAAATCTAAATTAACCTTGCAACAACGTGTATTTACAAAGCCTATCCAGCAAAGCAGTAACGTAACAATAGCTTCTTATAAAATCTGTCATGTGTTAGCTAAAAGGAAAAAACCTTTCAGTGATGGGGAAATAGCTAAAGAAGCTATGATCAGTGCCGGCGAGTCTCTATTCGATGGTCACAAAAATAAATCTGCACTTATGTCTTCTATCAAAGGACTTCAGTTGTATCACCAAACTGTTGCTAGACGAGTTGAACAGATTTCTGATAATCTGGAATCTCAAATACATCAGGATTTGCAATCGTGCGAATATTTTTCACTCCAGCTTGATGAAAGCACTGATATATCGGATGTTGCACAATTATATGTATTTGTTAGAATAGTTTTTGGTGATTTCACGGTAAAGGAAGGGTTCGTTAAACTGCTGCCACTTCTTGAATGTACTAGGGGAGAAGACATATGTAATGTGTTCCTTAAATTTGTGAAAGAATGTAACTTACCGCTTTCTAAACTTGTTGCTGTAACTACAGATGGGGCGCCTTCAATTACTGGTAGGAACAATGCGTTTCTTGCTCTTTGTGCTAAGGATGAATCATTTCCCAGTGTTCTCTCATATCACTGCATTATACACCAGGAAGTTTATGCGCAAAGATGTTGAAGTTCGACCATGTTATGAATGTAGTAACTCGTGTGGTAAATTATATCAGATCGTCTTCTACTCGTCATCGATTGTTCAGAAATCTTTTGAATGTGTCGGACACTGAGCATGGTCACATAATTTTCCATGCAGACATCAGGTGGCTTAGTAGAGGGAAAACACTGGAACGATTTTTCTGTCTTCTGGATGAGGTCAGGGACTTTCTGAGATCATCTCCTGGCGAATATTATCAAGAACTTGATGCAATATCATGGCTACTAGGTTTAGCTTTCTTGGCAGGTATCACCTCAAAATTAAGTGAGTTAAACCTTGAATTACAAGGGAAAGATCATAACATTTCAAGCATGATAATTGTGGTTAATGCTTTTCAAAAGAAACTAAAGCTGTGGCTTGCACATTTACACAGAAATTCCCTTTCACATTTTCCGCATATGAAATCTGTTGTGGAAACCTTAAATGGCTGTGAATACGATCTTCCATCTTTTGCCCAGCATCTTGAAGCCCTTGTGACCGAATTTGGTAATAGATTTAGCCCGTTTTCAACACTTGAACCAGTGACAATGTTTATCAGTAATCCATTCGCTACTGTTGACGTTAGTGAACTTGGAGGGGAGGTGTGTGAAATCTTCGGAAAGTATAATCTTGAAGAATTAGAAATGGAAATTTTAAATTTCCAAGAAGACATATCTTTGAAATCCTCATTTGCAACTTGTAGCAATTTCTGGACTCTGGTGGACAGGAATAAATATCCCATGATTGGGATTGCTCTGAAAATGTATTCTTGTTTTGGTTCGACATATCTGTGCGAAGTTGCATTTTCATCTATGAGCATCATCAAAAATAAGTACCGATCCTGCCCAACAGACTCACAGTTAGATGATGCACTAAGAGAAGCCTGTTCCAGCTACACACCAGATTTTCGACAACTTGCAGCTAACATTCAGTGTCGAATTTCACACTAATTACATAAGATTGTAAGTAAATATAATTATATTAACAAAAGATTTAGTCAGTATTAAATTTCTAATTATTTTATTATTATT
>NW_019731580.1:132793-159067 GCF_002891405.2 Cryptotermes secundus | reverse complement strand
AGTAGTAGTAGTAGTAGTAGTAGTAGTAGTAGTAGTAGTAGTAGTAGTAGTAGTAGTAGTAGTGTGTGGTGTCGCCCGCATCTCCATAGGCATCAGTGAATTGTGCCCCGAGTACACAAGAACGTTGGACAGCACTGCTGTACAGTGTACTGCACGGTGAAATAGCTCTGTCTCGGAAACCGTTCGGAATAGGACATGTACTCATGTACGTTTTTGCTTAGAATGGCCGATACTATGACTTCCCAGGACATTGACCTTTTCTCCTTGGAGATTCTGTATAATATGAGCATTTGTTCATGTTCTTTGTGTCTGAAATTTGTTAAATTGTCTCGCATGTCTTGGGACTGAAAAGTGAACTATTTTTTCTTGTTGCAAAATTAACTCGTTAGTACGAATGTGAGCCCTGAGGAAACTTAGGTTCTTACTGTGGTGACTGTGAAGAGTTCCATCATTTAGAATGTGGCACCGTGTGTTTTGGTAGCCAGGTACCAACATTTCCCAGACGCAGCTGACTTCAGGATAAAGGATAAGCAACGCAAAGTCAAAGTCAAGCTAAGACGGACGGTCATTCAGTCAGTCCGTTGGTGTCGAGCCCCATCTGGGGCTCATGACCATATTTTAATTACGGTTAGATAGCTACGGATGTGTCGACTTTGGGGGCCCTCTCCTACTATAGAACGGGCCTGTCATTTGTCAGTCATCTATATTGTTACGTATAAACCCATTGCTAGACAACGGCTCGGTAAACACCTTCCCATGGAGACAGATTCTTGGTAAACAGCCTGTTATTAGGTAAACATATTCAAACGATTACGCCACAATAGAGGACATCCATTGCTAGGCAATGGACATGTTTTGTGTGAGGTCATACCCGAGGCTGTATAACAATGAGTGACACTGACCCCAGTAGCGGTGGATTAGTGTAGTGTGGTCAGCAATCGAGAGTGTCACGTCGAAGAGAGTGGTTTGTGAAATATTGTAACAAGTTGTATAAACGACCAATAAATTCGATCATCAAAGCCAAACCCCGTTTTATAAGTCACGCAAACCCCTAATACATGACAGTATCTATTATGGCAAAGAATCAATTATGTAGGAATTGGAAATAAAATCAATGGGGCAAGGAGCGAACCAATGAGAGATATTTAACATTTTCTTCTTGCCCACGTAGCTTACTCTGCCCTGGAGATGAATATCCCTCCGAAACATTGCTACGTACTCGTAAAATTCCCTCCCGCACGGCCACCCACATTTTGCTTTTTATGGGCTTCTTACATTTATATGGCTACAGACGTAAATGAAGCCTGATGTTTCTTTCCGGAGAAGCTCTTTGAAATACTTTGTGTAGGACTCCCAAGGCCTTCAGGGAGTGAGCTGGTAAGGAAGTAAAGTTTCTGTACTCACATTCAGGAGGTGTCCGATTCGAATCCAGACCTTGGTCCTTCTATGGTAGCACGAGACATTTACGTACATGTTTTCTCAAATTCTCCGGGAACAAGCCAGTATAGACCTACAGCCTGAGTATGTATATGTTGATGTCTCATCAGAATGCAGAGCAAAATCATAATATAGATATAGCTAATATGTCATTTGAAACTGTGGCACTGTTCAGATATTTGGGAACGACAGTAACAAATTAAACCCTGATTTAGGAGGAAATTAAGAGGAGATTGAACTCGGGTAATGCTTGCTACTATTCCGTCCAGAACCTTTTGTCTTCTCGTCTACTGTCTAGAAACATAAGAATTAGAATATACAAAACTATAATTTTGCCTGTGGTTCTGTATGGGTGTGAAACTTGATTTCTGACATTAAAGGTGAAACACAGACTGAGGGTGTTTGAGAACAGGATACTGAGGAGAATATTTGGACCGAAGAGAGATGAAGTGACAGGAGGTTTGAGAAAACTACATAATGAGGAACTTCATAACTTGTACCCTTCACCAAGTATAATTAGAATGATCAGATCAAGGAGGATTAGATGGACAGGGCATGTAGCACGAATTGGAGATAAGAAGAATACATGTAGGATTTTGGCGAGAAATCCAAAGGGAAAGAGGCCAATAAGAAGACCAAGGCATACATGAAGGATACTATGAAGACGGTTATTAGAGAAACAGGATGGGATGGTATGGACTGCATTGATCAGGCTTAGGATAGGGATCAGTGGCTGGCTCTTGCGAACAGGGTAATAAACCTTCGGGTTCCATAAAATGTTTGGAAGTTCTTGAGTGGCTGGGCAACTGGTGGCACACTGATTTTAAATGAAATGATACTTACCGTAGGATTGTCATCACGTTTGACGGATCCTTCAGTAATTTCTGCATAGTACGACTTTATATAAATCCAATTTGTACCTCACAGGAAACACATTAAACTCCACTACGAACCCCAACCGGTTAATACGAGTATTGTCTAAGGAAACAGTCGCTGTTTATTGTGAGAACCATACGGAACACACATACGTGTATACACTCTGTGGGCAGAATGCATAGTTTTACAACGTTAAAGCAAGTGGTACGTATTGTAACCACTGGAGTTTAAAGGACTAATGTGTAGTCTGTGTTTTCAGATTGCACTGCAGAAATCTCAGGTGGATGTGATGATCAAATGACGTGTGAGTGATCCTATTTATAACCAATTCTGTACTCAACAAAACCTCATTCAACCCTATCACTTTCTTCAGACAACAAGAATGGATGTGTTCGAAGTACACATAGAATTATAGGTCCATTCTTTAGGATTCTGTACCGTTATCGGTCTTAATTTTCGTTTGTTGCAGGTCTATACCCATTGTTGGCAAGCAGTCAGTAGAGATACTAAAAGGAGAAGTTGTCTCTGTGCTTAACTAATTAAGCATTATGCCATGGAGGCGTATGGGAGAGTTGACGTATAGATCTGTATTTTCTTAAACACTGCACTAGCTGGATGTGAGTGGTCAGCTTCACGACTCTGCTGCTTTACCCGCTGGGTGGCCTCAAGAGCCCGTCTGGACGACTTGAAGAAAATTCTTGACTATACCAGGACTCGAATTTAGACCCCTCAGTCTTCCAGCCCTTAACCAGTCGCTGTACCGACTATGCTATCCCAGATCCCTCAGTAAAGACACTACAAAAATAAATATACCCCTCTGTCCATGCTGTACTCCATGGAGATCTGAGTGTAGAGCATTAACAATAGAATGAGGTGAATAGACAAGAACAATTGAAAGATATAACCTGAGATGTAGTGGATAGTGTGTGCCAGTATATCAGAGTTCTAGGACAGAGGAACTGGAAGAGCCTGGCATTAAACAAGAAACAATGGAATGAGGATTTTGAAGAAGGCCAGAGACCACACAGGATTCTCGAACCGATGAGTGGTCAGGAACACTCTTTGGACATTTGATCCTGCGTGTGAAACATCACCTGTACCAATTCAAAAAGAGACCAGTTTTGCCATGATGCCTAAAAGGGGAAACATGCTTCTGTCGATAATCGAATCCAGACCGTGGATCCAGTGCACATCCACGTTACGTATTGCAGTTTCTCGCCTCGTGACACGGAGTTTCAAAGCGACTGCAAGCTTAACATCAGCTGCGTAAATCAAGTGGCGAGTGGGCGAGTGGGCGACCGGATCCCTAAATCTTATATACGTTGCACGTCGCTACGTGCCGGGTGTTCGCGAAGTACCCGCTTAGGATCCCAGCAGGAGTGCAGGCTATTCTCAGGTCTCTTTTTCCTTGTATCTTCTAGCGGAATTCCAAGATAATAGGTGTACTTCGAAACATTCCACGACCTCTTATTTCCCAGTGGTCTAGTGGTCAGAGTTCCGGGCTACAGATCCAGAGGTCCCGGGTTCGATTCCCGGCGCTACAAGATTTTCTGAGCTGTAGTGGGTCTGGAACGGGGTCCAGTCAGCCTCGTGAGGATAACTGAGGAATTATTTCAAGGAAATCGCGACTCCAGTCTAGAAAAACGAGGTTAACGACAGTGGGGATCCATTGCGCTGACCACGTGACACCCTCGCTGACAAGCTGCGTTCGCTAGGTCGGTATAGTTCGCTTGCGAACTACAGGCCAAGGAGTTCTTTTTATTTCAAATCACTGTTCGTTAACGAATCTGGATATATCTCACTGTCGTAGAGTCGTCGCTGGTTAATAAAAGTCAGAGTCAGAGTCAGTTTACGACTAGCGGTTTATCGCCAATTAGTTCGTCTTGGCGACAACTCCTTTGAGACTCACGACCAGCAGTTTCTTTCTACTGAATACTTGCTTTCATAGTCGTTATGTAACATCCACTCTGATGAGAAGATAGGTCTGTAGTTTACAATTGCTGCTGGACCTCGCCAGCGCAGTTATTCTCAGGTCTAACTCCCACGGGACTCGTCTCAAATTCAAGACTACCTTAACCTGGATGGCCGGGTCACCGTATTTATATCCCTCAGAAACAGGGTGGCCCAGTTACACCCTCAGGCGCTGGGTTCTCTTTTCGTCGCCTCCTACGACTCTCAGGGCTACGGTGGAGGTACTCGACCCCTCCCCCACACGGGAACGCTTAATAAGAACAAGTTGCAGGTGTATTTATGCGCGAAAATTGAAACGTTTCTTCCTCAGCCATATATTAACACTTCCCCCAGGTCCGTGCCATAGCTCAGGCGGTTAGTTGCCGGTTTCCCACCGCGACGGCTCGGCTTCGATCCTAGTTCAGGTTACGTGGGATTTGTGGTGGATAAAGTGGCACTGGGGCGGGTTTCTTCCAGGTATTTCAATTTCCCCTTCCAATTTGTATCCAACGAAATGATCCATGCTCATCTATCATCCGGAGTTGGTACAATAGGCCACTTAGTGAGCCACAGTACAAGGGACTCAGTCCCACCTCACTAGCAATAAAGAGAGAACTCTGACTCTGCCTCTGTCTGGAGTCACCGTGAGAGTTGTATCCTCTCCGCAGTAACCTCTGCAGCTACGAAGTCATTAAATAAATCAAGAGCTTAATGTAACAGATTATTTTAGTTCTCAAGTAGCCACAAAGTCTCGACACTTCTTTCTTGCATCTGACAAAGAGTACGTGTATGCATTATGAATATGGACGTAGGCTGTCCTCTTTAAATAATGCAACATCGCATGGGTGTAACGTCAGCACAGCACTTGCGAAGTTGCACTTAGTTGTAAAGGACTTCAGTCCGTCCACTACAGCCACACATGCCAAAGTAATATCTCTTTCTTTCTCTCTCAAAGAGGTCATTCAATTGTGGGAATCCTTTGTATAATTTATGAGGCGCAAATATTTCATTTGCTTGAGGGGAATTCCAGAAGTGTCCTGAAACAATTCAGTCCAAAACAATCTGCGGGTTTTAGTGCTTCCTGTCCAATAACTTCTTTTCTTACCTCGGCGGTTTTGTTGTCAGTATTAACACAAATGAAAATCTTTAGATATTATTAAACGATATTTAATAATGATTTATCGAAATTTTATACAGCACTGCAGTCCATAAATAACCGCGGATTACAAGTACCCGCGGTTTTCTATTTGTATCTAATTTCATGAACAAAGTTATTTGATTTTATGTATTCTACGGTTTTTAGATGGGAGCCGGGATAGCGTAGTTGCTATAGCCACTAGCTACGGGCTGGATGACCAAGAGGTCGCAGTTCGAGTCCCGGTAGGGTCAAGAATTTTCTCTTCTCCACGTCGTCCAGACCTCCTATCCAATGGTTACCGGGGGTTCTTTCCCAGGGAGTAAAGCGGCCGGGTCGTGAAACTGACCGTTCACCTACAACTAGTGTCGAGGTCAAGAAAATGTGGATCTGTACACCCACTCTCCCATACGCCTTTATTGTGTAGGGCTTCATAGCTTCTAAATTGCCATTGCGTCGCGGCCTTTTCTGACGCTTTGTGTGTAATGCTGTTACGCTAATTTCTTTTTGTGCAGACTGAATGAACAATTAACTTACGTCATGACGAATGTTACCATTGTCGCCGTTCTCAAAGTCTTGCTCTAGTCGTTTGCATCTTTTTTAAACAACATAACCCTGCGGCTGTAGGGGAATTCTGTATATATTGTTATACAGTTCAGTGTTTATCTCTACATATGTCATCTTTCACGTAAGGGGATTTTTCCTAACGAAACAAATTATCTCTTCACTGCGATGATAGGCACACATCACTAGTGACTAGCGAACATATTTTAAATGTTTTACGGTTGTGACTTCTCAGATTGTGTATTTCTTGGCTGTGAACCCGTGTAGTCCTTTAGGCGGATATAGACACTACATAGAAGCCTGCTACCTTCATCTTCAGGTTTGCATAGTTGAGCACAATGCTCCTTCGCAAAGCAATAACCTCATGTACACCAATCCACCTGCCGTCCCGAAAACCGCTTTCCTAAAATCGCTATTATCATTGCATCTCCATTTCCTGAATCTTCCAAACTCTCGTTTCCCAAGAGGTTTCCTTATCAGAATTCAGTAGTATCCGTGTCTTCTTTATCCTTGCCTCGTACCTGAAGTAATTTCCTAGACTCAACTGTCCTAACAATAATGGCCGAACTTCGGACATTGCACGAAGTACCTCTTTGTAATGAGGCACGCGGTAGCGTAGTTGGTTGAGGGGCTATGCTACAAGCATAGGTCATTTGATTTTTTTCAGTTGACCTAATCCTTTCAGCCGCACTAGGCCCTGGGTTTTTTATCTTGGCACTACAGGCCCAGTGGGCCTAGGCCTACCTCCATGAACTCCGTTCACTTCGGTTTTTCTAGATCTTACACATTCGGTAGGACTCCTTGGGCGAGTGATCAGCTCGTCGCAAGGCTTCTACCTGTAGACAAACACAAAAATCGCACACAAACATCCATGCCGTAAGTGGGATTCCAACCCACGATCCCGGCTTCAGAGCGAGCGAGCGAGCGAAGACAGTGCAAGCCGGGATCGCTCGGCTAAGGCCCTGGGGTTTGCTCAGCCTCTAACAGAAATGGGTACCAGGAATTAATTAAATAATTTTCCTGGGGAGTAAAGCGCAGCCAGCGCGTAAGGCTGACAACCTTACCGCCATCTTTGAGCCGATTGTCTAGATAATGTGGGACCCTCAACGTCTCACAATCCTATGATACTCCATGGCCTGTTACAGGGCTAGCTTTACTTTACTTACTTTTACCTCTTTATAAAGTATCCTAAACTATCTGTAATATTTGTCTCTAATCGAGACAGGGGGCATGCAGATCATTAGGAAAGAACAAGGATACTTCAGTTCTCAGAACGAGAGAATGTCAGACGTTTCGGAGTCTAACATGTTTCCCTTAGACTCGAGCACTAATTATCTCCATGAAGCTGAGCCCTTCTTGAGGAACCAAAAATTTCTCCCTCACACAAGGAATTTCCAGCATTTTATGGAACATGAAGGTTCATTACCATGTTCACAGGTCTCTATCCTGAGCCAGATGAATCTAGTCCACCCCTTCGCTTCATGTTTCTCTAAGTTATATTTTAATATTCTTCTCATAACATTCGTATTAAATAGTTGACGATTCTCTGTAGGTTCATCACAGAGGCCAATTCGTTATACCATTATCGGTTTCAACTTTGTTCGTTATTCGAGTTATATATTTGATATAAACGACGTTTCTGGAATTCTATTCTTCTGTTCAAGTGATTTGTTGTCACTTCACTGATATGCTTTAATTTTTATTTGTTGGGGACGGTTTTCATCGAAACCCGAGTCTTTTGACTATCTCCTATCGTAATGGTAGTCAGTCACCTGAACACAGGACCGGAGCCTGCTCTAGAAATAGTATGTATCAGATGTACTTAGTCAGTGGGGAATTGTCAATATACCTAGAGAGTGGACAGTGGGAAATGCACTTATACAATGGACAGTGGCCAGTACACCTACACACTAGATAACAATCAATACATATAGACGTTGAGTAGTGGCCAGTACACCTAGACAGTGGATAATGCGCAGTGTAAGTAGAAGATGGACAATGGTCTGTATACCTAGACAGTGGCCAGTGCCCAATCAACATAGAAGATGGACAATGGCCAGTATAACTAGACAGTGAACAGTGTCAAATGTAAGTAGAAGATGGGCAATGGCCAGTATAACTAGACAGTGGACAGTGCCCAATGTAAGTAGAATATAGGGAATGGCCTGTATAATTAGACAGTGGACAGTGCCCAATGTAAGCAGAAGATGAGCAATAGCCAGCACACCCAGACAGTGGACAGTGCCCAATGTAAGCAGAAGATGAGCAATAGCCAGCACACCCAGACAGTGGACAGTGCCCAATGTAAGCAGAAGATGAGCAGCGGCCAGTATAACTAGACAGTGCCTATTATGATATTCAGGAGCCGTCTGAGAACTGTTTCATTTCTGACGAAATATGAACCTACCGTAATCATATCGATCCAGCTTCATAAATATGAGTACCACAATGCTGCTAAGCGCATGCGCAGGTTTAAATTGTCGCGTGTCACGTTTCCTAGGCATATCGGAAGATAAATTGTTAAAACTACACAGAAAAGAATCCAGAGTGTCCTTGTCTTCTTCTATTTTTTATTTATCACACCCTAGCGAAGCAGTAACCCATAATTATAAGCTGCAAAGTAATGGGACAGTGATCACGGTGCAAATAATTATGACCAGCAGACCACATATGTTTATATGCTGGACAAAACAATACATATCTGACTGATGTGGCAAACCCATTACGGAGCAGTGTTCAAAAGGACAATACAGAAAGAAACAGATGTTGAAATTAGGGACAAATTAGGGCTGTATGAGGACTGGAAGAGGTGATAAGCAAACGAGCTATAGTGTTAGCAACAGAAATGCTCCAACATGCAGTGTATGCACGCACTTTAAGGACAGTTTTATTTTGAGAATAAAGTAGTAAAATAACTCTATGCTTCATTTTATTGTACTCTTGGCAGAACAAAGTTAAATAATTATAATAATAATAATTTAATTAAATTGTTATTTGTTTACTACCAAATTTAACAGCCCAGAGGCCAATTAGAAACTGAGCACGAGTAACAAGAAAATTAGATATTTAGGTAGAGAAATTGGCACTAGCAATGAAGCAGTATCTTAGGTATTTAATGAGTTATATCGGCAGGATGTAAGGTGGTTATTTGTGTAGAACTTGGGTATTTAATGAGTTATATCGGCAGGATGTGAAGTGCTTATTGTGTAGAACTTGGGTATTTAATGAGTTATATCGGCAGGATGTAAAGTGGTTATTTGTGTAGAACGTAGCTATTTAATGAGTTATATCGGCAGGAATACAGCCGCTTACTAAGGCACTTAATACTGCAAATACGTTCCTAGATAGGTAATTGGTTAGTGAACCAGCGGGTAAGCCAGAACAAAGCACATTCTTTCTGCTCTGTCATGTCGATGATGCAGCACATGCTGTCAGCGATGTACGTATCTTGATGTCCGTGGTCCCCAGCCCGCGCTACTTGTAATTATCGATCACTTGTGGCGAATTGCCCGGGGGTTTACCCCCGCTACCGAAATGCCCTTCTCTGCCATCCCAACTGCATGTATCTCCATATGAAGGAGTGCTGCAAGCGTGAAACTCATAATTGTCATTACGCAATTTCGGATTGCCATAACAACGAACTGTATGACTTTAATACGTTGTATGAACGTAAGTTATATACCTAGAAGGTGACAATTGAACGAGCAGCTTTTTATTCTGAGTTTATCGTGTCTATTCTGCGAATATTGAAAATATTTTTAAATGGATATGTGAAGTGTAGTATAATATATAAAGGGAGTGATTTATGATTGAGTATATGTGCGTGTTGTTCGTGGGAGATGGCATTAAACTTCGGGCTTGGCACACCATTCGACAGTATGTAGGTCTGGAAAGTAACACGGGAGAAAACAGGGGAAGTTAGTAAGAGAAACGTTTCTAGAAGTTCTGTCTTATTTTATTTAATTTTCGACCGATGTTGCGCAAGTTGTTACCCACACATCTGCATTCCAAGCGCCCAATTCCGCTTGTAGATTTTAAAGGGTTCTTTTTCTTCACTCCAGAGTTCAGACATTGGCCTGTTCTGCCCTCAATTACGACTCAATCTTTTCCTCAGTCTTCTTATATCTCTCTTGCCTTATATTTTTGAAGTCATTGCATGTTTTAGGAATGTGGGCTGGGTCAGTTCCCTTTCATTTTTATTTCATTCTCTTTTTGGTTTAATGAAAAAATAATAAAAATTAAAAGTACGATTAAATGTAAAGAAGTGTGCATAATAATCGGCCTTTATTTAAACGTATAATGAGATCTTAACGTTTCAGAGAATATGTTGTCTCCGTCTTCAGGGTAGAAGTCTATATTGTTTCGTAACTTAGAAGGCCATAATCTAAAAGAGCAAATACACGCGTATTTACTAAATGAGTCAATTACGTAAAATGGAAATTTAACAACTTCTTTTCCATGGTTCTGCAACGCAGTGTTTTGCCTTGCGGGAAGAAAGCAAATTGTTAAGTATATAACATGATCATGAGGAAAATATTTGGGCTAAGATAAGGAAATTAACGAGAAAAGTCAGAATATTATGTAATGAGAAATATAATAATTACTGTTTGGATAATCCAGTCAAGAAAGATACGAAATGGAATTGTAATTCAAATGAGACAGAGGAGAATTCACGTTTGGTTATATTGGTCAGTGAAGAATGCAGTCTTCTAGGATGTGTCGCCGTGTAGAACTTGTTTAAAACCGATATTTCGGAGGAATGTATCGCCTCCATCTTCATGGTAGATATAAAAAACGTTGGAATTGTAGAGTGAAATAACTCTATCTCGGAAACCGTTCTGAATAGAACACACATACATATACATTCTTTTGCTTAGAATGACCGACACTGTGTCCTCTCAGAATACTGACCTGTCCTCCTGAGACACTCTGTATAGACTCGAAAGAGAAATGAAGAGATTCGTGGGTTGTATTAGGTGGGTAATGACCCGGAAGCCGACAGACATGACTTAATGTAATAAAAGACCTCCGTGGTTTTAGTCCGCAAGCGAACTATACCGACCGAGCGACCGCTGCTTGTTGGCGAAGTTAGTGCAAAATTTAGCGGATAGAGGGTGTCGCGTGGTCAGCGCAGCTGATTCCCACGGCCGTTAATCTCGGGATTCTAGATCGTAGCAGCTATTTCCTTGAAATAGCTCCTCAATTATCCTCACGAGGCCGAGTGGATCCCTTTCCAGACTCATCATTTCTCAGAAAATCTGGTAACGCCGGAAATCGAACCCGGGACCTCTGGATCTATAGCCAGGAACTCTGACCACTAGACCACAAAGGCGGTCTGATATACGTAATGGCAAGTTTCATCCAAGCTTTGGACTGATTAGATGGCGGCGGGGGACAACAAAATCCTCACTGAGGAGGATGTTCGATAACTGAGATGAGATTCGAAACGGAAGTCTCTTGAATAAAAATCTAGAGCTTTACAGCAGCACCGGCTTGCTCGGTAAAGATGCTTCGTAATATTATATGAACAATGGGGTGGGGGTTGTAGTTAAAATTTATGAATTCAGTAAGTAAGGAGTATGAATGCTGCAGCACATTGAAGCTAGTAATGCATTGGGTCAGTGAGGAGAACCGGAGAAGAGAGCAGTTGGACGTGAGAATTGATACAATCAACTCTCCTGTATTCATCTCACGCAAAACGGCGCTTCACCTCGCCAGGGTTTGCCACTTTGCAGGATGAAACCGAAGCCTGTAACTACTACTGCAATTTAGTAAATGTGTTTAGGTGCTTGGTCCTTGTTCTTCCAATTTGATGACACAACTTTAGAGCAAATAAAATGCCGCTTATCTAGATCACGCTCTCCACAGATTCGATCCGGATCTACAGAACTTTTACCAGAACAAGTGGACCAGAGCTGACAACGAACTGAAGACATATAGTGAAGGGAAGCGAATATCAGTCACTTCACTGATTTAAAAATCAGCGTTATTGTAATTGAAACACTTTGGGTTTGAGGTTATCATAGCTGTGGCTATAAAGGGTCAACCGACGTTTCGGACTTATATATCGCCTCCGTCTTTTGCATCGAAAAATGAGCTTGTTGGAAGCCGCTACCGAGGAACGGCTAGTGAAGACAGTAACAGACTGAGAAGACCTAATGTACCCTATAGTTATTTTGTGAATTTTATAGAACAGTGTAAGCACAATCCTTCCTTGTAGTTACGAGTTGTAATGTAAGAGTTCAATAAATGTGATTACCAATCCAAACCCCGTCTATAGTCACTAAAATCGCGACAGTATATTAGAGACTAAAATGTATATTTATATTATCAAGAATACCATGAACGATCCGAGATTCCATATTTTTAATAATACAAATTCCACCCTCAGCGCAACTATAATTTATTAAGTTATGTTCCACTACACGTTTCGACCTTCATCCTCAGGTGCTATTATGATTTACCCATTTTTATTATTGCATTGTAAAGCATGTATACATATTTACACATATTGTCTTAAAATGAATACTTTCTATGTACATTCATCTTCTAACTGCTAGATGTTGTTTTAAATGCAAGATATATATGAAACTAATAGTTAAAAATTTAAAAATAATTTGAAATTGTCGTGTGCTGTATTCAGCTTAGTGTCTGTTGCTGTAGTAGACCAAGCATCATTTCGTCTGATTCTTCTGTTTTTGGTTAGATTCGTTTGTGTTAACTCTTTCTTGAGCTCGAATTTATCTTCTTATTACCAAGATGTCAATTGTTACTGTTGTTGTGTTGTTTATTTATGTGTAATGCTTTGCTGCGTGGAGCATAAGTTAACAAATGATAGTTACGTTGACGGTGGAATTTATATTATTAGTTACACTCAAGCAACAGGATGCAAACATTAAAAATAAAAATCCATATTTTTACTTTGAGTTGGTCCCTAGGTACTGTGACTGTAATCATAATTAAATTAACGCCAACCATAATCTAATTTTAATTAAATCTGGAGACGGAAAAGTACATATAGCAGAACTTTTAAGAAGGGATTTCGAAAGCCAGAAGCCTAAAATATACCAGTAGGTAATTAACAGGGTAAAGCATCTGAATTTAATTATTATTCTGCAGACTTAATAGCTCCATCAGGAAACCAAATTTGTGCAGTTTATCAGTCATGGCCTCTACTTCTTCACTACAGATAAAAACACGTAGGTCACGCAAGATTGCTTGCGTGTGTTGCTTTCAAAAACATGTTTTATTAACCATTTTTATATTATTTCGAATCTGATTCGTTATTATTGTTGTTGTTGTTATTTTAACTGCAAATGGACGTTTACCTGCTGGAAATGGTACTACAATAAGACACAACACTCAAATAATCCACATCACACAAAATAGCACAACACTCAAAACACGACATACAAACTACACAAACAATAAAGGACACACTACACACAATGAATACAGTGCAAATACAATTACAACTACAATTATATTAATTAATATTAATAAAAATAAGCATACTGTTAAAGTACCTGTAAGAGTTATCTTTTGTTCAATAACGTAGTAAAATTTTAGGATTGTACCTTCTCCCATCGACTGACTCAGCACATCTATCGAGAAATCAGTTTTCGCTCTCGCCAGCATCTTCATACGAACACGCCACATGCCATGAGCAGAAGTGAAATGTTAAGTTCCTTCTCACGTACACGACAAAGAGCCTAGGACCTAGAATCTAGACAATCGGCTCTCAGATTCCCGGTACTCATTTCTGTTAGAGGCTGAGTGGACCCCAGGCCCATAGTGCGGCAGGAAGGAATAGGTCGTTTGAAAAATACAATGGCCTCATCGGGAATCGAACCCGCGACCTTCCGCCTTCTAGCATAGCGCCTTAACCAAATACGCTACCATGTGCCCTCTATTCGAAATATATGAACCAAAATTAAATTTTGCCTAAAACTTTTAGTGTCGAGTACCAGCATGAAATTTAAGTGAAACTAGCTGGGGAGAAGACATAAAAGAGTGTGTAGGCAGAAAAAGCGGAGGAGGAAAATAGAAGAGATGATGAGAATGAGGAGAAAGAGAAGAATAAAATAAGAAAGTAGAGTCGCTAGGATTGTTCTGGAAACAGTAACCCCACCAAAACTGATTTGTCCTGCTTATTTTAAATAATATTACATTTGAGCATCTTGTTGCATTGATATGTTACTCCCTCATTCACCTCCGTCTTTAATGCAACTTAAAACTTTTCATAAACAAAATAAACTCCGTGGCATGTAGTCCGCAAGCGAACTATACCGACCGCCGCTTGTCGGCGAAGTTAGTGCCAATTTTTGCGGATAGAGGGTGACACGTGTTCAGCGCAATGGATCTCCACTGCCGTTAATCTCGGTTTTCTAGACCGGAGCCGCTGTTTCCTTGAAATAGCTCCTCAATTATCATCACGAGGCTGAGCGGACCTTTGTCTGGAGAGACTGAGGAAAATTTCGAACGACGTCATTTACGATAGCCGATAACCCGGTCGAGATTCGAAACCGGGCACTACGTAAATACATGAAACTTGCTCTGTGCTTTGTGTGATGGAGACAGAATTGCCATGTAATATTATCGTTCGATAATTCCGCGCCTGTCGTTTCGTATAGCGACAAGAGAAGGAAGTACTGACGAAGCGTCTGTCCTTCCCACCGCTTGAACAGAACTGTGCTGCTCAAGCACTCAGCTTAAGAAACTGCTTACAGAGGAAAGAACTGACATGCCACCTAAACCACTCACTCACGCATGGAGCTGAACCCTTCTTCAGAAGCTGCCGGTTGTTGCAGCTACTCAAGAATTTCCCAACATTTTATGGAACCCGAATGTTCATTACCGTGTTCACAAGAGCCCTCCACTGGTCCCTATCCTGAGCCAGATCAACCCAATCCGTACCATTCCATCCTACCTCTCTAAGATCCATTTTAATATTGTCCATCCACCTACGCCTTGGTCTTCTCAGTGGTCTCTTTCATTCTGGCTTTCCCACCAATGTCCCACATGCTTCCTCTTCTCCCCCATGCTACATGCTACATGCTCTGCCCACCCCATCCTCCTTGACTTGATCATTCTAATTAAACTTGGAGAAGAGTACAAGTTATGAAGCTCCTCATTCATGTGGATACTATAGGGTTCTGACGATGGTGTATAACACACAGAGATATTGGGTTTTCGGACTTTGTCCAGCGTCCAGATTCTAAATAACTAAGAAAAAACACAGCGTTTCGGAAACTGCATCTGTTTCTTTCTAAGGGACCCAACAATCACTGCATTGTGAAAGAGGCTAGCTCTTTCTAAGCGACCCAACAGAGTAGGTGTCTTCCCTCACCTGAGGACGGAAACAGATCCAGGTTCCGAAACGTTGTGTTTTTTCTCAGTTGCTTAGAATCCGGACGATGGACAAAGTCCGAGAACCCAGTATCTGTCTCTCCTTGTTCATCCCACCGTAAATACTAAACCGAGTAAGAATAGTAACGCTTTGCCAGTTTGGAGTACACGTGCCTTGACACGTGTCTGCTGTGCAGTCTTCAGTTCACGAATCTGAGTTAATTAGAATATTGATGTGTGCGAGGAATATCTTGAGTTAATTTTAACTGGGTAGGTTCGTACAGCGATAACGCCTGAATGCGAATGCAGAGAAGTTACGAGACCCCCAATCTATAAGAACCACTTAAAATGTGATTGTGGAAATTAAAGAAATAATCACCATTTCTCTATCTATCGCTCCCAGTTGGAGCATAAGGCATACGTGAAACGTTTCGTTTCACTTCAGTTTCTTAATGCTATATAGTCGGTATGACTCCTTGGGAAGGGGATCAGCCCGTCGCAAGGCCGCTACATACGCACAAAACAAGACAGACACAGAAAAACTCACACAGACATCCATGCCTTGAGTAGGATTAGAGCCCACAATCCCAGTGTTCGAGCGGGCGAGGACATTTCATACCTTAGACCGCGCGGCCACTCTTAATATACGGCATTGACTTAATTTAATTCGATCCCCTTATCGATGGATATCGCAAATAGCTTCATGGTCCCTGGGAACCGCAGCTCAAACTTTGGGGGCCCTGTTCTAGCTCCGCCCACGTGTTGTGAAGATCGCGTAGTGACCTGCGATTGTATGATGAAAGCGACAACTCATAAGTTACCACGTAGTAACCATAACATTCGGCTGTCTTTGTTACATGTTTGCTAAAGAATAGGTTTAACTTTTGAAGTGCAGAAACGCGCTTTTCGCGAATTTGACAGCATTCAGAAAACACGCTGTGAAAAAATACTTTTGTGCACAATTTCATTAATATAACATCCACGTACATAGGCAAAGCACAGATTATCAGCAACAATTGTTGTGACCAACACACGCAAGATGCTAAAAGAGCGACTAAGGGAAATTTTCTTTGGCCAATTAACACCGCAATCGAACAATACGAATCCCTGACCTGGTGATACAGACATCGAAAATGACGTCAGCACAGATTCACGGCCCGGTGGTGACTCAATCATCAGCGCAAGATCGTGATCCAGGAAATGATAATGCGACAAAACACACATTCCCAATACGTACCAGAAACTCCACGATAAGCATCACATGTACACCAGACACCGCGCCAAGCTTCATACCTAGGCCGCGCCATAGCTCAAGCGGTTAGTCGCTGGCTTCCCACCGCGGCGGCCCGGGTTCGATCCCGGGTCTGGTCAAGTGGGATTTGTGGTGGACAAAGTGGCGCTGGGGCGGGTTCTCTCCGAGTACTTCGATTTCCCCTGCCAACCTTCATTCCACCAAATTCTCCATAATCATAATCACCCGGGGCAGGTACAATAGGCCAATCAGTGGCCGCCGTGCCGAGTGGACCCAGTTGGACTCCACCCCCCACTAAGCGAAATGAAGCTTCATACGTACAGCGAGCTACATTTATGTACTCGTAGCAAATAAACGCACTGTGCACTGCATACATCGCAAGTAGCAACAATAATCCCATTAGCAGACTTCCCAGAAGCAGAAGAAAGCATAAAAGAGAGGACAATAACGGACGCCTGTCCTGGCAGGACGTAAGAGTAAGAGGAAAGAAAATAACTAATTTCAAAACCACAAAAGCACAAACAATGAAAAAGAATACGCCGCAAGAGAGAAACAACAACTCACTGCAGCTAACCACCACTAACAGGTTGGAAACTCTGCGACACGTAGACACAGAGACGCGTATCGCAAGAATCACAAACATGCAGAGAGTCAACAAGTAGTGAACAGAGTACTCTAAACTTCGTAGTTAATAAACAGTGATACAAGAAAGGTCTGCCTACAAATTCAGAGGTCCCGGGTTCAATTCCCGGGGCTACCAGATTTTCTGAGAAGTAGTGGGTCTGGAACGGGGTCCACTCAGCTTCGTGAGGATAATTAAGGACCTGTTTCAAAGAAATAGCGGCTCCGGTCTGGAAAACCGAGATTAACGGCCGTGGGGATCCGTTGCGCTGACCACGTGACACCCTCTATCCGCAAAATTTGGCACTAACTGCGCAGACATGCGGCGGTCGCTCGGTCGGTATAGTTCGCTTGCGGACTACAGGCCAAGGAGTTTGGTTGTTTGTTTAAATGTCAAGAACTATATAAAACCTTAAAATAAACCAACTTAGAGTACTATTCACAGGCGAAACAACTTATTGGCCAACAGATGTGAACAAAACTCCAGAATTAATAGACTTATTTCTCTTCAAAGGGCTATCGTATATCTTTTCTTTTCTACCTTTATGGACCTACGGCCCTTTGGACCTTGGCTGCCTTTTTCAGTTTCTAAAACCTATACACGTTCGGTAGAACTCTTAGACGGGGAACAGTCCGACACAAGGCCTCTACCTACACAGAGAATAAACGTACACAGACAACCATGCCTCTAGAGGGATTCAAACCCACGATCCCAGCGTACGAACGAGCGCGGCCACTGTGGTCGGCGTTCACTCATACTACTCGTACATAACAAAAATATATCTATCTATATTTTCTCCGTGAAGCTGATCATTCACCTCCAGCTAGTGCCGAGGTCAAGAATACGTGGATCTATATATCCAATCCCCTCACATGCCTTCTTGTCAT
Source organism: Cryptotermes secundus (assembly GCF_002891405.2). Lineage (NCBI taxonomy): Eukaryota > Metazoa > Arthropoda > Insecta > Blattodea > Kalotermitidae > Cryptotermes > Cryptotermes secundus. Next base: position 140,996 of record NW_019731580.1, on the reverse strand, counting down.
AGTGTTTAATCAGTTAAGCAAAAGGACAACTTTACCTTTACATATATTTTCTTACATCTAAATACCCTCTTGCCGATCACGGTAGCCGAGCTGTCTAAGGCATGTACTGTCTTCGCTCTCGCGGAAGCCGGGATCGTGGGTTCGGATCTGTTTCCTGTGAGGTACGAACTGAATTCTTATATATTATTCTTATACACTGCCGGTCACGGTAGCCGAGCGGTCTAAGGCATGTACTGTCTTCGCTCGTTCGGACACTGGGATCGTGGGTTCGAATCCCAAACAAGGCATGGATGTTTGGCGTGTGTATGCGTTTATTCTGTGTTTTTATTGTCCTGTGTTTAGATAGAGGCCTTGCGACGGGCTGATCACCCACCCAAGGAGTCCTATTGTATGTAAAAATGATAAAGAAACTGAGAAATCAGCCCTATGCTCCAAATTGGGAGCAAGAGGAGAGAAGAAACATATCCTCTTAATGTGAAGAAGCGTTGTTAAATAACCGCAGGGCGCAGTAACAGAGACGTCCTGTAGCCGTGGGAACGGAAGCAAATTAAATGCAGAGGTGTGACTGCTTCGGGCGTTGCATTATGCATAAGGACGTGCTGTATCGGAGGCAAGGCGCGAAATGAGCTAGCTGTACAGATCTGCTCCTACTAACAGCGCTTCCTCTGGAGTACGTTCATTTATTCTGAAATCTACGTTAGCATGCAGTCCATGTTTGCGTTTCCTTGCTATGGCTACTGCAGTGCCGAAATGCGAGAAACAAGGACAATCCTCTCTGCTACGATTTAATCAGGTCACAGGAACTAGCTGCCTACAGCAACATTAATGTTGCATGATTGTTACGTACAGACTACTTCTATTTTTCCCTCCTACGGGCACTATGCTACAAGCCGGAAGGCCGCGGGTTCAATTCCCAATGAGGTCATTAGTTTTTTCAATTGATATAATCCTTCCAGCCGCACTGTGGCCCTGGGGTTGACTCAGCCTCTAACAGAAATGAGCACCAGGAATCTTCCAGGGATGGGGTAAAGGGTGGCCGGCGCTTAAGACTGACAACCTTACCGCCATCTATGAGCCAGATTTTTAGAAAATGTAGGAGCCTCGACGTCTCATAACCCTATGGGCCTCTACGGCCTCTTACAGGGATAGTTTTACATTTACTTTTACCTTCTTCTTTCCTGTCCACAGCGAACATGGCGATAGAATGATTAACACTCCAGTTTGGTATTCTGGAGGGCCTGGGATCAAACCTCGGTCCAGTGTCACTAAGGTTTAACGTAGTGTTCATCAGTCTGTTTAGGCAAACACCGTGATAGGACCTAAAATTACACCACGACTGATTTATTCTGCATAATTTCCTGTCAATTATTCATTAATCTTCGTATTAAGCCAACTGTGCTCTTCATAATCTGAGTTAGTAACGTCATTAAATAAATAATAAATAATGCTTTTACATCTCGTTCTTTATGTCCCCGTCTTCTAATGATCCGCCAACAAATTTTACTTATTTTATCTATATTGTTTAAAAGTCATCTGCCAACTGCCAACTCCGGAACTCTCAATCCAGTTCTCTGCTGCAACTGCCAACTACCAGCTCCGGAACTCTCAATCCAGTTCTCTGCTGCAACTGCCAACTGCGGAACTCTCGATCCAATTCTCTGCTGCAACTGCCAACTGCGCGTCTCTCGATCCAATTATCTGCTTCAACTGCCAACTGCAGAACTCTCGATCCAATTCTCTGCTGCAACTGCCAACTGCCAACTCCGGAACTCTCAATCCAGTTCTCTGCTGCGACTGCCAACTGCCAGCTCCGGAACTCTCAATCCAGTTCTCCGCTGCAACTGCCAACTCCGGAACTCTCAATCCAGTTCTCTGCTGCAACTGCCAACTGCCAACTATCTCGTTACCATCTCTTCCCAATCATCTTCGTCGAGCTAAAATTTAAACTGACTCAATTATTTCAATTGGCCTGTAGTCCTCGTTATATAGCCTCGGAGCGTATTCGACAGAAAACACAGTTCCCTAACAATCCTTAATTGTTGCTTGCGTATTTGTTGATGCGGTAAGGTGTTTACCGTGCTGTTGTCTAACAATGAACGTCTACTCTGGCTCCATTATTCCGGATTTCAGGTGTCATGTCACAATATGGTACGGCCCAGATAGGCCATCATCAGGTAATTTGTGATGAATACACCAATGGTAACGGAGTACATGTAAAGTACAATGCCTGCCCCGGGTTCTGAGAACAACAGATGCGTCTCTCTATTATTCTCTCTTCCTCTCGCTCCCACTTTGGAGCACAGGGCTGATTTCTCAGTTTCGTGATCATTTTACAGACGGTAAGACTCCTTGGGCGGGTGAGCAGCTCGTCGCAAGGCCTCTACCTAAACACAGGACAACACAAACACAGAATAAACGCAAACACATACCAAACATCCATAGCTTATGTGGGATTCGAACCCACGATCCCTGCTTCCGAGCGAGCGGAGAGAGTACATGCCTTAGACCGCTCGGCTACCGTGACAGACACAGTAGATGTCTATACTTATATATTATTTTCCCTTTTCCTCCACTTTATCATTTTCAGGACTCATAAATCATTCTCTGCATCTTCCAACAATCTAAGTCTGGGTCTTCCCATTCTCCTTCTACATTCTGGCCTACTTTGAAGAATGTCTTAGCCACACTTGCATGATCCGTTCTCATAACATGTCCCAACCACTCCAGCTTTCTGCCTTGAATATGTCACCAGATCAAAGTCTTATGCTATTTCCTCGGTAATTCGTCAATTACTCCATGTTATGGACCTCTGTTGGTTGCTGTATTGTACTCTTGTAATTTGTCTCGCTTTATCCGGGATTACCGACTCTCTTTCAATTAATCAAGCCTCTCATAAGGAGACGAGAGACCTATTACAACTTTGACGTTGTTTACTTACGCAAGGCCGGTCAATTTGCCGGCGAAATTGCAGTTTCCGTTGTCATAACGGGGTTATAGCTGCCGCTTCTGACGTAATAGCCTTGCAAATGCGTCGCTATCAAAATAATGCAGCCAACTTTCGTACAGCAGTGAGTCGTTTTAGCGACTGGCTCCGTGTTTGGAGAGCACAAAATGTGGTTAGCTTCCCTGCTTCTTGTTCTGTAAGAAACAAAGAAAAGAGAAGATAATGAAACGAGAATAAAGGAAATGATGAAGAATTGAGAGGGGAATAAATAAGGAAGAAATATAAGAGAGAGATCGAGGAAGGAAAGAGGAAACAAAGAGAAGGAAGCCGTACGCAAATCGGCGCAAAGACATTGCAGAATCAGAGAATAATTTTAAAGTGGCTCATACAGAAACAGACTGCGAAGTTGTGAGCTGCGTTTAACTGTCTCCAGGAAGGTTCTTGAGCTTAGATTTCTGCCTACTCTCCTTTAAGAAAAGATAACAGGCTTCATGACATCGCTGTATTATTTCTACGTCCCACAGATTTCTAACTTTGAATTAGTTGACCGATATTTACCAAACGTTATATGAATACGCATAAGCCGATCGCAATGGCCGCGCGGTCTAAGGCATGAACCATCTTCGGCCGTTTGAACACTGGGATCATGGGTTCGAATCGCACTCAAGGCATGGATGTTTGCGTTTATTCTGTTTGTTCTGTTCTGTGTAGGTAGCGGATTTGTGATGGACTGATCCCCCGTCCAAGGAGTCCTACCAACTCTTTATAGTTTAAGAAACTGAGATGCGGCCAAGGCCCAAGAGAAGGCTGTACAGCCATAGATAGATAGATATAGGCAACGTCACTGAAGAACACTGCAGCGTTATAATTTTTAATTTCCTGTCGTCAGTGATAAAAACATGGCGTATATGCGAAGTTGTGTCGTGGGAGTGACACTAAAGCTATACAGTTTAGTGTTCCAAAATTATGTACTTAATAGATTTTCGAAATATATGCAACTGAGACACTGTAAAACGTAAAAGAGCAATTTGGCAGTTTGAGGACGATAACTAATGAAACTTCCTTCGAAAATTGGTATGGAGATAGACCATAACAACATTGTACTTTATATACCAGCTATTCTTCGTAAGTCAGGAATTAGAAACATGGCAATGGTGCGAAACTTTGAGGTTATATGGGATAAACTTAACGTAGAAATATTCTGTAATACGTAAGATTTTCATAAAGATAGACTAAAGTAATAATAATAGGAGTGATTTAGCTGTAGGATTAAGGAAATGGGATTTATTAGTTTTGCTCGAAACTTCTTATGTATGTAGTTAAATAGTGTATGAGTGATTGCGCTTCTTCTTTAGAATCAGAGCTTCTGATTAATGCCGCATGGAGATATAATTCGCATGGATTTATTTCTGTGAAAGAAACAAGAATCAACAGGTAGCAATTTGCTCGTAGATTACAGAAAATAATTGAACATTCATATAGATCTCGCGCCCGTCCTTTTTAGACTGTAATTTCCTGAGTTCAAACAGCAAAATTTACATGCTGTGTTGAAAGTCGTGTTGCCTCACAATATTCCCACATGCACAAACAGTCGCACACTCAATTTCAGGGAACATTCATACATTTCTGCATATCCTCCCAGCGGCTATACGTTCGTTTTGTCTCTCAGTTCAGTTACATGAGCACAGAAACACACACATGCACAGACCATACACAGAGGTAGTCACAGATACATGAACACAAATAGACAAGAAGTTGTGGGAAGAATTAACCGCCTACTTTTCTAGGATACGACACGGACCGCATACTCATGACTCATGGAGCTGAACCCTTCTTGAGAAGCTGCCAATTCTGCAGCTACTCAAGATTTTCATAGCAGTTTATGGAACCTGAAGGTTAATTACCGTGTTCACAAGAGCCTTCCATCGGTCCCTATTCTGTGCTAGATCAATCCAATCTATACCATCCCATCTTATCTCTCTGAGATCCATTTTAATATTGTCCACCCACCTACGCCTTGGTCTACCCAGTGGTCTCCTTCCTTCCGACTTTCCCACGAATATCCTATATGCAGTTCTCCTCTCCTCCATTCGTGCTACATGCCCTGCCCATATCATCCTCTTGACTTGATGATTCTAACGTGGAAAAGCGTACAAGTTATAAAGCTCTGCCATGTTAAGTGGGTACCTTGTCACCACGGCATTGCGCGTCCTCAGGTTGCGGGTGGAAGAGGCGCCCTCCAGGTATGGAGGGTAGCTGCGAATATGTTGAACAAGCAGTTGCGGACAGCCGAAAATTAGTGGTCCTCCAGTTTGGGAGTTGCGCCTGGGGCTAGCAACTCCTCACCCTAAAAATAAGCTTGTTACGAAAATTTTCAAAAAGCTTCAGACCACGGACCGCATACAAATTTTAAAATTGGGGGAAAATAGACATCAGCGTGGTCGGATGGGTAAATTTCCGCTGGTACTTGCCAGTGGAGTCCGTCCTGCTCATAAACCTTCTAATAAAAATTAGGGGGGGATTTACTGAGACAGATGGATACGCAGACATGAAATTCCAGTCCAGTAAATTACTGTCAGCACAGTCGTTCTTGGTTTCGGGCCCCATGACCATTTTCTTCTTTTTTTTTCCGAGATTATTGTGCTTGGAAATGGGGGAGACTCCTAACCGACGAGAGGGTGGGTGGTAGACAGTAAAGTGATCTCATACGCCTCCTCTTTTTTTTAATAAGGAAAGTAGGCTAATCTACAAGGGCTGGATAAAAAGTAGTGGCAACACTGCTGTAACATGAAAGATGTGCGTCAGGTGGCACTAGCGCCGTCTGTAGCTGATTGCAGAAGTTCAGTTGAAGTAGTGCAGTGAGTGGCTCTGGTTGTGTTTTATTGAGTTACACTGTGCATCGTCTTGAAGTGCAGGAGCCCAGTTCAAGCACCCTAACAACATGTTTACGAAACAAGAACAACGCTCCTGGATAAAAATTGAAGTTGCACGAGGTCATAGTGCACAAAACTGTTATCGGAGACTGCGAGAAGCACGTGGTGATGCTGCTCTGTCATATCGCACAGTGGCGCGATGGGTGAAACTGTTCCGTGAAGGGAGGGATGCCATTCAGGACGACCCCATGTTGACAACCACACAATTCAGTTTCTTGCTTCTTTGCTGGATGTCGATCGTCGATGGGCTGCGCGGGAGTTAGCTGCTGAGGTAAGCGTATGTCACAAAACCGTGCTCCACATTCTGCACGATATTCTTGGATACCGCAAAATTGCAACGGGTTGGGTACCCCATACACTGTCCGAGGTGCAACAATGGCAACGTTATGCAATTGCACAGGACTTGTTGAACCGGTACCAGAGGGAAGGTGACGACTTCCTTGGAAGGATCGTCACTCTGAACGAAACTTGGATTCGCTCATACAAACCGCACTTGAAGCGACAGTCAAATGAATGGAAGCATCCTGGCTCTCCTCGTCCAAAGAAAGTGCGCCCTACACAGAGTAATGTGAAGGCGATGTTCATTGTGGCATATGACACTGATGGAGTGATACTGCACCACACTGTACCTCAACGACAGACAGTAAACGCTGCCTACTTCTGCAATTTCCTGCGTAATCATTAGGGACCGGATTTTTATGCCCTAATAATCCCTTAAATATGTATGCATTTATGCATGAAAAACTTCCGAAATATGCACTAAAATATGCACATAAAAATTTATACCAAATATTAAAATTGATTTTACATTATTTTAAGACCAACAAATCAATTTTTTGTTCATTTTATGTAATCACTGAATGGTTCATTTGCAATAAAAAGCTATACTTAAATACAAATCACGCAACAAAGCCAACATATTTCATTACAAATTTAAAAAACCAATGGTACTCACATTTAGCTCTCCGAACTTTCAACTTCTCTTCTGTTGCAGTTCACAATTACTAAATGTTCTAGGTTTTCCATAGTTAGTCACCTCCTATTGTCTTGTAAGATGTCCTTATAGCGAGTAAAACTTCTTTCCACCTCACGCGAACTTAGGGGCGCATGTACAAAAGCCGCTATTTGCTCCACTGTTAGGGATTTTTTACTTGGTATTTCAGTACGCTTACGGGCTAAAATGTCTTCAATTTCACAAATTTGTTCATATCCTGGATTTTTTAAAGAATGCTGTGTACTTTTTCCTTTGCTACTTCACCAACACTTCCAGGAACCGTATTCAATTTGGAAACAGTGGTTTTGAACACACTTAATGACTGATAGAAAGCAGTATTGCTATTGATTGCCTCCAGTGAGGAAATGGCGGATGGAAGATGAGAGAAGTTAGCAGATATACAGGAAAGATTAGTTTCTAGTTCTGCGTTTTTAGTACATCTTGGGCAATTCGAATTGATGCTGCACTTTTGGGATCAAATGTATTCACGACATTTCTTTTCTGTATGGCGCTTTAACAAATACCTTATTCACAGAAGACACCAACTTAACAAGCGGAAAATTTGCACGAACTGTTTCTGCAACACGATGCAACCCATGGGCAAGGCAAGTCAAATCTGTCATATTTGGAAATATAATTTCAAGAACAGTACCGGATTTCATCATATAACTTGTGGCATCAGTCACAAAGAGCAATACGCGCTCATACTGAATGCCATTCGGCCATAGCAAATTCATGGAATTGATAAAAAATCCGGAAACTGCGAAGCTATTTGTGGTTTCAAATTGCTCTACCGCAAGAAGATGTGGGATAGATTGTTCATTATTATTAAGGGATCCAACTATACAATTTGCAATAAACCGTCCCTCACAATCTTGTGTTTCGTCGATTGATACCCACACAAATTTATCTTGAATCTTATCTCTAATGCTTTCAGCTGTAAGATCGCAACACAGCTTCACGTAATTTTTGCGCACAGTAGATTCATCTGGCACTTTGCACTGTGTATACTTCTCTATGAAGTTTCTCAGAGTAGGATTGGTTAGTTTCCACAGCGTAATATCTGCCGCTACAAAGGCTTCGCATAAATCAAAGGAAAACTGTGAAAAACTATTATTAGAAAATTCACTAAGCAATTTTTGAACAGGAGCACATTTCGTGGATTTTATTTTAATATTCTTTTTGTGTATATTAGTGTTCAAATTCTGAAGCACTTGAAAGCGTTTTTCACAACCAACTGTTTTCTCACATGCTCGGCAATAAAGAATTTCGTTATCCGTACTTATCATCTCTCCTTCGAACTCCCGCTGATACAGCTGTAACTTAGTTTTC
>NW_019731580.1:106766-132472 GCF_002891405.2 Cryptotermes secundus | reverse complement strand
CAAGGGTGCCTATTACGTGGCCGTATTGTCCGATCGAGGCTACATAAGGAGCAGCGAAGGCTATTCACAGTCAGTTGTACTGTGACAGTCGCCGAGTGCGTTATCAACGACTTCTCAGTTCGCAAGTTACGAGCTACAGCCGCGTGTGCGATAACCAGTGATAACCAGTCATATCTGGAGTGTGTAATTCAGGGAGACTTGTATAGCTCCCGCGTTATTAGTACGTGAAGACAAGCGAAGATTGTGTTAAGAGATTTTGTTCTAGGGTTTGTAAAGTGTGGAAACCCGTAATATTGTGATAATTAATTGTAGCCGTCATTTGTAGATTGTTAAATAAACCAATTGACCATCTCTACGGCCTATTCAGTAACGTAAACACGTTACAATATTCTAATGCGGAAAAGAAAAATTGTATACACACAACCATGATTGAAAATTTGAACATAAAATTAAAAAATGTATATGATAAACGTTTTGAAAAGGAAATATGCAGTAAAAATAGAGATCTTCGAAAATATGATGCTTATTCATAAAACAGGCAAAATATGCATTTATATGCACCATCAAATCATGTCCAAATTTTAAGAAATGAAGTAATTCATACATATATCCAAGCGAGCATAATTTCTGGTTGCAAGAAAGAAATATGCATTTGTATTAAATCCGGTGCCTAGTAATTATCTTCGTCCAGCACTCAGGAGAAAGCGACGACACTTGTTGGCAACGAATCCCATCATCCTTCATGACAATGCAAGGGCTCATACTGCTGACGCTGTCGAGGATCTCCTTCGCCGCTTGCGATGGGAGATACTGCAACACCCGCCATACTCACCCGATATGAGTCCGTGCAATTATGATCTCTTTGCCAAAATGAAAGAACCACTGCGAGGGACACGTTACAACACAAGAGAGGAGATTATTCGTGCTGTAGGGCGGTCACTGCTGGACATCAACAGAAGTGGACGCCCTGATGGTGTAGGACACCTTCTACAAATTTGGCAGAAGGTGGTACACATGGGGGCGATTTCATTGAAGGAATATAGGTGTGTTTACCTCAGGTAATAAAGTCATTTCAGATCTATAGAGCTGTTGCCACTACGTTTTATCCGACCTTTGTATAATGGGGTTGTATGGGTTGGATTTATCTAGTTCAGGACATGGAGCAGTGGAGGGCTCTTGTGAACATGGTAATGAACCTTCAGGTTCCATAATAAGCTGGGAAGTTCTTGAGTAGCTGCACAATTGGCGACTTCTCAAGAAGGGTTCAGCTCCATGAGCGATTGAATGAGGCTAATGAATTCACACACGCGCCTAATCTCACATAGAGAGAAACGGAGAGAAGATGGACGTGTATCTCTGCAGCGTCCTGTATGTACAGCTACCATTATTCTTTCTCTTGAGTGCTTGTCTCGTGAATTGTTGCGTGTTGCTTGTAGGATCGATCGTCGCCTAGGTATGGATGACTGCTTCTCCTTTCCGTGACGAGGGTCAAGTGCTCCCCCACCTCCATCGTTACGATATCACATAAAACACCTGTCACATAACCTCAGGAGGGTCACTCACTCATTAGCCGCAGTAAGCAGTCGACAGCAGGAGAACTGCAGTCATCTGAGCGAGACAGATATTTGTCAGTACGTGGACATCATGTTCTAGGAGCAGGACGCATTCTCCGAAATGGTTCGTTAAATCAAAATTAGTTAAACGAGATTTAATTTACCCTGTCATTAAGGTAAAGTTTTCCTGTGATTAATTAATAAAGAATTACGCTACGAAGACATATGGGGTGTTACGTCGTGGTGAGGGGCGTGGAGATATCCCCACCGCTTCCACCACTGTTATGCCCTTACGCCCTTACGACAGGGGTGGATTGGTTATCTCACCGCTGTCTCCACTGTTATGCTGCCACCATTTTGTATGTCAAGAACTCTAATGAACTTATCATTGCTTACGTCACCAGTCCTGGCTTAACTCGCAATTCGCCGAAGTTTTGGGAGGTTCTGGAGTCGTCAGGGAAGAGGGTAACACGTAAGGAAATGCTAGGTTGAATTAAACTCACACACATTCCTATCCTATTCTATTTCCCTCTGTCGCTATATACATACTATATACACACTTACCGACGCTCGTTGGTTGTATTACACTTGATAATAATCCTGTAGCACCTCATTAGTTCTACCTCCTGTCACCCTGCTGTCGGGTATTCTGCGCCTCTGTAGCTCTTAATGAACCTAGTCCATCTGGTTAGCACTATCTTTCTCTGGGGTTTACACTTTAAAATTATCACACTTATTGTTCATGGCTATATGAAGTTGGTTTCAGTTACTTGGCTGAAGAAACAGACGCTCGCCATCACCAACCAACGCCCACTCATTGCCATCGCTCTATCGGCGATAGCCTCCAGCTGAACTCTATGTTAATTAATAATATTAAAAAGTCAAACGTCCAAAGGTTTTTTGATTAATTCCTCTAGGGTTTATGTACCCTCTTTTTGCTGATTCTTTGTGTTCCAGGGTATATTAGCCCGCCCATTCTGACGTGATTTTGGGTCGGTGTGGCCCACTCATTGGCTGTCTGTCGAGAAGGGGTTGACTCTTTCGGGTCTACCGCCCTCTCCGACTCAGCGTTTTCCTCCTGCCATAGTGTTTATGACCTACTTCATATAGCTTCCTCAATGTCAGCGTTATTACGCTGTCGCGCTAGCATTCTGATTACTCAGGTATTGACTGTTACACTTCTTTGTAAACACAAGCTTCCTGGTACGTTTCATCATTTCTGTTTCTTAATCTTACAGTCTAGATACTATTATTCCAAATTTACCCCAAAAAAACTATTTCTACTTTTACATGACCTTTGCGCCATTACATGGGGGAGTGGAGGTATATCTCCACCATTCTTGACTTTGCACTAGATGAATGTGAATGGTCAGCTTTACGTGCCTCCCACTTTACCTCCGGGGAAAGAACTCCGGTACCCATTGGATAGGAGGTTGGGTGGGCCCCAGGGCCGGTGTGGACGACGTGAAGAAGAGAGAATTCTTGACTCTACCGGGACTCGAACTCCAACGTCTCGGTCATCTAGCCCATAGCCAAGTGTTTTCAAAGATGTGTTTCAAATAAAAACCTCGTCTTATATCTGGGCTAGTACGGTAATTTAGCCAATATGAATGAATGGAATCTCAGTCGGTAGAGTAGGTCTCTATTTGGACGGCCGATTAGTCAGGTTTTGTTCCCCGGTACGCCCAAGAGATCCTTCTCATCGCAGTGTCCAGACCGGTTCTGGGGCCCACCCAGCCTACTGCCCAATGCGTAACAGGAGCTCTTTCTCCAGGGGTTAAGAAGTCGAGGCGTGAAGCTCTTCATTCGTCTCCATCCAGTACCAAGGTTAGGAAAGCGTGGAGCTATGCCCTCACTCCCCTTTATATTTTCATAACGTGGTGTTTAATTACTTACAGGGACAACTTTACCTTTGAAGAATGCCATCCTCTAGGATGTAGCACCGTGTATATACACTGTGTAAACCGAGATTTCAGCGGAACCTATCGCCTCCATCTTCAGGATACAAAAACCGCGAGCGAGGAATCGCGTGAGCAAGTGGCTGAAACTGTACCTTTCTGTAGATTACAAATGACAGCATAATAAAATTATATATAATTTTAAGCTGTATAATACGAGTATAACTACTGTGTATATGTGTTCTGGGTTTTGAACTTAAATTTCATTGTGGCACGAATAGCCTTTGAAGCCGAAGCTTCTCAGAACGCAGTTACCCAGCCCGTGCAGACGGTGGGACGTGACTCTTTAGTCTTGCATCTCTTCCACCTCCTTCACCTTCACGTCGGCAACTGATTTACCTTATCTTTAACAGCACTTTCGTTTTATCTTTCTTCTCTACTCGCAGCCTGCGTAAACTTTAAGTTCGTCCGATACTTTGAACTTCTAATCTCTAAATTATAGTATTAAAATGAACACTTTCATCACATTTTCTCCTATCCGCATCGTCGTGAGCGCTGAAGTCCTTATCCTCTCCTCTCTTAACAGGCCTTTGTTGAAACATTTCTCATCACAACCATTTTATCATCAAAAGACTTCCAATCATTAGGGATTACGGAGTTTTCTTTTACTTTGTCCAACGTCTGGTATTATAGAGAACGGAAAGTTTCGGAAGGTGGATCTGTTGCAATCCTCAGGTGAAAGTGTGGGAGGGACCTATTATGTTGGGTCTATTGGAGCTAATCTCAATCATTGGACAACCTATTTATCTATGGCTCTACAGCCCTTTGTTGGGCCCTGGCCGATTTTTGAGTTTCCTGTTCTTTTACACAGTCGGTAGGACACCTTTGGCGGGGGATCAGCCCTTCGTAAGGCCGGTACCTGCACACAAGACAGTACAAACAGAATAAAATCACATAGACATCCATGCCTTGAATGGGATTCGAACCCATGATCCCAGTGTTCGAGCGGACGAAGACAGTTAATGCCCTATACCGGGCAGTCATTGTGATCAACATTGGACAACCTAGGTCATTATAACTGCATCTATGCAGATCCAGAAATTCAGTAATCCCGAATATTCTGCACCATTGTCAGACCCCTTTCTAACAGATTTTCATTATTCTCTTTTTATTAGTCACGTGATCGCTCCCTATTGGATAGCATTCTTCTCCTCTCTTTCGTCCAATCACGGCTTATTCTCTGATTTACGGCTCACTGTGAGAGCTCTATAAGAGCTTTCAAAATTCACACAAAGTAATTAACCTTGAAGATGGCAACTGCAGTAGCTGCCGAAACGCTGGAAAATCTGAAACTCGGCCCATACAGGGAAGCGAAGTCATAGAGTACCGTGTAATAATGTACAGAATGTAACTATTGGTCCGTACTCTACACAACAGTATGATCTTCCGCCTTTCAATTTAAGGATGTGAGGTAATAGGACAAGGTATATAATTAGAGACGAAGTAGAACAGTGAAATAAACTGGAAGCAATAAAGAATGCCGTCATTTGAGATGTGGCGCGGTGTAGATATTGTATAAACTGACGTTTCGGATGAACGTATCGCCTCTATCTTCAGGGTAAAGGGCTCACGCTGGTTCCTCGCTCGCGGATTTTTCTTTTTTCTTCTATCCTGAAGATGGAGGCGATACGTTCCTCCGAAACGTTGGTTTATAGAGTATCTACACGGCACCATATCTCAGAAGAGAGCATTCTACAAAGACACCGAAGTGAAAACCTCAGATCTTACATGGAAACAATAAACTTCTAATTTACTGGCGTAAGTAACTTCATTCTGTTACAAATTAATCTTCTTTAAATTTTTATAAATCAAAACTTTATATAGTATTTCCTTTCACTCAAGCTTCTTTGGAAATAAACTAGAAATTTCTTCAGTTATCATGTAATTATATTGTACTTGGCCATGCTTACGGCTGTTTTTCTTTGTTTTTCTTTGGGAGGTTCCCAGGCACTTCATAACCTGACAAATTTATGCATCTCACTGTCCTACTGGATAAACGATAAGATATAAAATCTTAAGTAGGCCACGACTGCTATTTTCTTCGTGCTTCTTGGTGCATAATCACCCTACCATTCGATAAGATATAGACCTGCATATGACTTAATGCAACTGAAGATGGCGTCCAACAACAGAGAATGGGCATTGATGCCGGGTACATAACAAGAGTGAGTGCTGTACAAATCTTACAATGTTCTCTGAGCGGTGTGACGTCAGCGGCTGAGGATGACGCCAGAGCCTTTGTTATGAATCTCGTCACGTCTTTCTCGGAACCCTTTTCTTCCTCGTCTTCTCCTTTGTACTTCCCAGTTTTCAGTCCCTTAAATTTCACCTGCAATGGAGGGACATCTATCTCTTCTTCATTCTGTTGCCTTCAGACGAAAGTTACGGAGCTTAAGGGCGGCCGCACGTCAACTGCGTCAAGACAAGCATCAAGACATGAGACAAAAGACGCAGTCTTCCTTCATTCGTGATTGGTCAGCATCATTACTCAGACCGGCTTTCGGTGGTTTTCATAATCTCATTCGTTTCAATTGTGGTCCTTTCTTTGCGTCATGTCGCAGACATCGTGTTTTGACTGTTACATGTCTTGACGCATGCCGGTGTGCGGCCTACCTTAACCTACAGAGTTCAGTGAAGAAGATAAACGGAGGAACTGGATAGTGACTGAATGACCGAGGAACCCATTTTCGATTTCCCAATGTAAGCAATAATTTTTTTTTTCTGTTCCACACAGCGTCGAAACTGGTTCTGGTGCCCAGCCACCCTGCTATTCAATGGGTGCCGGGGGACCTTTCCTTAGGATCAAACGGCCGGAGCCTGAATCTGACCACTGAACTTCATTTAGTTCCCAGATTATGAATGCGTGGATTTGATTCCTACTCATCCAAACGTCTTCGTGGCGTGACAGGGACAAATTTAATTCTTTTTCTTCTTCTTTATTTTAACTTGAAGGCCGAGGAAAGCTTCCTGTTCTGGTGTCTGCTTACCGTCCCTTCCTTGGACAACCAATATTTCCTCTTCCTCTTGACGTGTAAAGGAAAACTTTATTTCGTATTCCCGGGACATCCATTATTTGCAATTATTATAAGCACTGGCTCTCTGTTCCTTCATTTTATCCTTTGTTGAATGAATTTCTAATTCTCTTCGCATTTCATCATTTGTAACCACATTCATTCCTGTTCCTCCCGTGGTTATTACAGATTTCACTTCTGTGGCTTATCGTCAGATGTCGCGGCAATGTTAGGCCCCTTAATGTTCATATACATACAAAGAAACTTTGATCTTTCATCATTCCCGGCTTCATTATGTGGCATGTATACCCATTGCTAAGCGACGACCGCTATACAACTGCTGATGCTAGGTAATGGCTCTGTAAACAACGGCCTTTGCTAGGTAATGGCCACAACAGACACACGCAACAATAAAATAAATTCTGGAATCGGCTTTCTTCATAAATCCCTCCCATCAGTCTGTGTGTCCCTCCTTTCGTTGCTAGGCAATGGTTCTGTAAAAATGTTCCCGCTGCAACGAATAGAGGCAACAGTAGAATAATTGTTAGGCGCATGTCTGTGTCCCCCTGTCGGTGGTAGGTAAAATCTCGGCAAAGACGTTCCCGCTGCAAGGTAGAATTGGTGGAGGCGTCGTTTTCTGTGCGGTCCTTATCACATCAGAGGAAAGCAGGCGATTAGTTCTTCCCAGAACTTACTTTTAGGCGATACAGTTGACGGTTATACTCGTATTCAGGTCTTGAAAATTATGGATGGCAAAACATGGTAACTGGTTTTAAATGTAAACGTAAAGCAAAGTACGTATTGAACCCAGCAAAATGTGTTGTGTGTAGCCGTTTTTGTGCACACGCAACTACACGTACATGTTCATACGAGGTTTAATGATATTCAGATAAGAGAGAGATTTTAATGTGGTCGGCTTTCACTACTTTTTCCTTGCTTCTCTAATCTGCTTGCGTCACTGTAATTGATTAATGCGATAAACAGACAAAGAGCCGAATTCAGTATTGCGATTTATAGCTTTATTAAAAAGGCAGTGAGTGAAGGCGTGTGGTGACATTTACAGGGAGGGAAGATTAGGAAGAAGTAAGATAAAGCACATTAACGCAGAAGGGATGCAAACATAATTAAATTTTGTTGAAACGTGAAAACAGAGGAGAGGAGCTAGCAGGGATCAGGGATTCAGGGCGCTTATTGTCTTCGGTTGAATGGAGCCGATATAAAGGACTTTGCATTTGAAACAGATTTTGTATGATCTTTGTACGGCATTCACAGAATGATGAAAGCATAATAGCGAAGTCACATTTGTACCTATAGATTCATACGTTTAATATTACAAAAATAATTACCGCATTTTGAGGAAATTCGAAGTGTGTATTGATGAGGATGAGGTCGGCACGGCATGTAGCACGAATGGGGGAGAAGAGGAATGCATATAGGATACTGGTGGGACAGCCAGAAAGAAAGACACCACTGGGAAGACCAAGGCGTAGGTGGGTGGACATTGTTAAAATGGATCTAAGAGAGAGAGGGTGGTGAATGATCTGGCTCAGGATAGGAACCAGTGGAGGGCTCTTGTGGACACGGTAATGAACCCTCGGGTTCCGTAAAATGCTGGAAAATTCTTGAGTAGCTGCAGAATTGCCGGCTCCTCCAGAAGGGCTCAGCTCCATGAGTAAGTAAATGTACATTGACCGTTGTAGAGGAAATTGAATGTTTATAACCCATCACTTTTTAATGTTAGTGGGGTGGGACTAAGTCCCTTGTACTGCGGCCACGTCTGGCCTATTGTACCAGCCCCAGATGATAGGTGAGGGTGATTGTGGAGCAATTGGTGGAATGAAGATTGGCAGGGGAAACCGAAGTACTCGGAGGAAACCTGCCCCAGCGCTCCTTTGTCCACCACAAATCCCACTTGAGCAGACCCGGGATGGAACCCGGGCCGCCGCGGTGGGAAGCCAGCGACTAACCGCTTGAGCTATGGCGCGGCCTGACCCATCACTTACATAACGCTCTAAAGAAAGTGCATATTTGGAAGCAACAGACAACCTTACAAAAATTATTACTAGAGAGTGAATAAATTATTAAGGTTTTTGAATTGTATTTCAGAAATTCGTCGGGCTCGTGTATTTGTGTAATGCCAAGTGTGGCTCTTCTAGTCTCATTCTGTTATGTATGCTTGATATAGTTACGAATAGCATGAGAAGATTGCAGCACAGGCTTGGAGTTCTGTTTTTACTCATGTTGATTATGAATTGGTACCAGAAGGTGGCAGCGTTGAGAGCACTTGGGAACAAAATGGCTGCAGTTAATTGTTCTAAAAAATATACTTTTTTTCTTCGGTATTCTAGCAACCGTGATATCTTAGTATGCTTATACATATACACTACAAAAGTGTATATTTTTATTAAAATATGCTTTATTCAGGTTCGAATTTTTTTTACAATATAGTTTTAGAAGGTAAAGAGTGTTGCATATGCACAGAAATTGTTTTCTCAACAAATTCTTCTTTGGAATTTCAACGATCTTTCTTACTGTTAGTGCAGTTCTGATGAAATACAAATAAACTTCTTTGACTGTGCGGTGAGGCATGAAGACTGTTGATTGCCCCCGTCAACAGTAGAAGTAATTATTTTACACAGTATAGTGCCTGTCCTGTGCATTGTGTCCGTGAACAAGATAGTGTGTATCTGCAATAAACGAACACCTGGATGGGTGAAGAATGGCCAATTTCGAAAATGTATGTATACAAGCTTTAACTATCCTTAAACTCAGTGATCGGTTTAACGTTCCGGCTGCTTAACCCCCCCTCCCCGCACATTATTAAAGTCGGCGGTGTCCATTTGACAGGAACCCACGTGACTTCAGATCCTCTCTTAACTTTGTGGAAAAGAGGGATCTCTTGCCCTAACGGGAATCGAAGGCTAATTCCTCGGATGTCGAGCCTTCAGTTTAGTCTTCATACCAACCGAGCTATCAAGGCTCCTTAATAGACATGTACTCAGTTTTCATGAATTCCCGTACAGTCATAAATGTAAAGCTGTAGCCAGTTCACACAGAACGGTCTGATATTTCTTCGTGTTGATTACTTGTTGTTAAAACTCCGAAATATTTTACTGATACAAGACCATCTTCAGGGGATGTACCATATTAAAGGAATGCTTTACAGTTCATATAGTATATTGTCACGTGATTTATGCAGTATGACTATAGGGGATGTTTGGATTGGTGACTGGATTTATTGGACTCTTTGATACAGCGCGTGACAACACTTTACAATACACTATCAACACACACACACACACACACATACACATACAAGTGTTCACAGTCATGTCGTTACTGCCGTTGCTTGGTAGCGGCTTCCAGTGTCGGACGTTCCTCTTCCTCTGGGTTTCCGAAAGTTTTCAGGCCTCAGCTATCAGCTTCTCACAACAATACTTCACAACAACTGAACCGCAGCAGTCTCTGACTAACTCCTAACTTGTCCTGCTTATAACATCTCGGCACGGACCGCGTTGAAGACACTTACTCTGTTGCCGTGAAATATGTTTGTTTGAGAAACGTTACTAAGCAAAGGCTTTTGTATCGTTGCTTATTTCGCTATCATTTCCTAGCAACGGGTGTTCATGCCAAATATATAAATGAAGGGTTTTAAATATCTGAACTACAAATGTCTCATAGAAGGCTAAAACTAATATAACGTTAAGAATTCATACATATGCATTTACGTGTATGTATAGACCATGGTTACTGTAGTTCGGTTCATTGCGATATATCGTCCTATGTTGCATGTTGCTGTCCCATATTCAATTTTTGGTTATCGAAAATATGGAGCTGTGCTGTTTCGATGTGTTTTTTTTTGTACTAATCCCTATATCACGCAGTTTACTGGATAGTGTCTGTTGACACTATGCTGTGTTTAGGTTATTTGTAACATTTAACACAAGGAACGTTTTGAAATTACGTCGGATTTCATCATAAAATGAGGCATAGATTATCCAATACAAATGTTCAGCTCAAATTTAATTTATTACGTTGATACAGTTAATGTTAACACAAGTGATTTATGACTAAATAACTTTGTTGTTACCAGCAGAGAACTTTGAAATTCTATAAGAAAGGAGACCAGAACCGGTACAAATATTTCAGTCCCGTTTTATTTCTTCCCCTTCTCTCTCATATCTCTCATTCCCT
The DNA here is from genome assembly GCF_002891405.2 of Cryptotermes secundus. NCBI lineage: Eukaryota > Metazoa > Arthropoda > Insecta > Blattodea > Kalotermitidae > Cryptotermes > Cryptotermes secundus. Next base: position 121,756 of record NW_019731580.1, on the reverse strand, counting down.
TTTCGTTTTTCAAAAACGAACGTAAACTTCTGTAAGTCTGCATCTCGTTACGTCTCAGAATATAGCACCATCTTTTATAATCGGTGCTTAATGTTGAAAATATTCCTGATCTAAGTACGTCAGAAGTTATTTGTACATCCTGTAGAATGAACTTTACGATGCAGCGTGTAACAACAAAAGCACACAAAGATTTATTCAAACCTTTATACTTCAAACAGAATTTAACACAAAAAGTTCACAGAAACAGTTTTCTTTTCCCCTTGTGCTTGGTTCTGCTTTGATTTCTAATCATGCTGGACGCGGGGCAGATAATAAGACGATTGAACGCCTGGCACAACAGCCCCTTCCCCTGCTACTTATCTTCGATACCTCTTATTGTATATGGTTTTCTTTTGGGACAAGCTCTGGCACTCTTCACAGTTAATCAATCTTCTTCGCAGAGAAAATATTGTTATATCGTAATCCTTTGTTCGCTGTCTCCGTTTGTAAATTTCTGAAAGGACTAAAGTACATGACAAACTCGAGATCAATAACATAGAGAGGGACAAGTAAAACGGCACCAGCAATCGGCGGCAGAACTTCTGTTCTATTCTATTCATACTACTAAATTTCTGAGAACGGTCAATGGTTATACAGGACAAGATCGTCGAAAGAATGAAGACATTATAAAGGAATCTGCAGTGGGGTCAGTACTACGAGGGCTGCTCGGAAAGTAACCTCCGATGAACTGTTAACAAAACAAGCAACGAGAAAAAGAATTTAGTACGTTAAATTATGTTTTTGACACCTTTCATCAACTCCTCGTTATTGTTGAAGCGCTGTGATCCCATCCAGTTCTTCAGGTAGGTAAACAGGCCGTAATCACTCGAAGCGAGATCAGGTCTGTAAGTAAAATAGTCAAACAACTTTCAATTGAAATGCTTCAGCATTGATGGAGTGCGAGCAACTGTATACGAAAGTGTATCATTATGGAGGACACTACACTGGATGTCAGCATTCCATTCGACGCCTCTCTGAATGGTCCTACACCGTTTTTCTGTGTTTCATAATACAAAACGTGGCTAAGTTCACAGGCGGCAGACTTCTTTGACACGCGCATACAAAAGCTTATTCCCCGATACGACAAGTGACTTTCCGGCTGTGACTATATTGAGAAGTAGCTTAAGTATGTATGTATCTTTTGTATTTTATATAATTTTTCTCTCCACATTACTTATTATGTTAACAGCTCACCGGAGATTACATTCTGAATAACCCTTATAGAAAAGCGAATAAATTACAGAGGGAACAGGAAAATACACTTGGAAAAAGTACAGAACGGAAGAGTACGAAAACAGCGGATAAAATATCAGCCAAGAAGTTACAGATCCAATGGTCGCCACAGGAAAAGATGCATGGAAATGTGAGGCGGGAACAGTCTTAACCTGGTCCATGGAAGAACAAGGAGACTAACTATATAACTTATGGGCTAACTTCTTGAGAAACTGTAGTTGCTCAGCTAGTCAAGAAATTCCCAAGGTTTAATGAGACCGAAATTTTGTTACCATATTCACAAGATGGTTCATGTCCCGAGCCGGACGAATTCAATCCACGCCATCCCATCTTATCCGTTTAAGAACCACGTATAAATAAAAGTTATCCTTGCGCTTGACTGATTGAACACTACGCCATGAAGGCGTATGGGGTAGTGGATGTATAGATCCACATTTTCTTGATCTCGGCACTAGGTGGAGGTGAGTGGTCAGCTTCACGCCCCTGCCGCTTTACCCCAGGGGAAAGAGCTCCCGGTACCCGTTGAATAAGAGGCTGGGTGGGCCCTAGAGCCGCTCTGGACTATATGGAGAAGACGAAATTCTGACCCTACCGAGACTCGAACTAGACCCTTCGATTGTCCAGCCCGTAGGCAGTCTCTATACCGACTGAGCTATCCAGGCTCACAGAAGAACTACGATTATTTGAATATTCCCGTCTACTTCAGAGTCTTTCAAGTCGTTTATGTGCTGCAGGCTTTGGTATCGAAATACAGTCTCATGCTACTCCGTTTCGGATGCATCTCAACCTTTTCCTTTTCCTCCTTGATGTGATCACAACAGAACCAGAAATAAAATTACATCTTGGTATGTTTTAATTTTAACATTTTTTAGATAGGCAATAAAAAGGTAGAAGATACCAAAATAAAAGGTAGTAAGATATCCTCGAATTTGATCTGTTCTTAATTTCCCTGTGAATGAAATTTTGATCTTTTAGTGACGTTCCCAGACGTTCGAACTGTGTCACGTTTACATTCGATCCATTAGCTGCCGTATGGATTTGTTCTGGCGGCGAGACATCAGTGTACGTGTATACTTGGTTGCCCCTGCATTTAATTCTAGACCAAATTCCTTGCTTGGGTCTAGTAGCTCTCATATGTTATTCTTCGTACTAATTTAGGTTTTCTTGCAATAAATTAACTTCGCCAGCATGAACCAGAAGTCGATATCCCTGTTGTTAAGGGAAGTTTAATTGTGCTGAAATATTATACCATATACACACCAACGCTATTTCTAGACAAAAGAAGTAATGGACTGCCGGTTGCTGTCAGGTACAGGGTAAATTTGGAGGCAAGAGAAGCTTAGCAATCGAAAGTGTTGGTGTTACCATACATGTAGATGGCGTTTTCTGTTGTACAGAGCGATTTAATTGTTTGGATATAACTTAGAGGCGGCTCATTTGAACTATAAAAAAATGAATTTATGGTTTAAATTTATAAGAACAAGTCTCCAAGCAAGTCGACAGTTTATCGGATTATATATCGGATAATTTCAGTACCTTTAACATCCTTCTAAAGAGAATTTTCCACCTGTATTATAAAAATAATTGTCAGTATGAAACTTGAAATGTGTTCTGTCATAATCTTATCACTCTGTAATTAAATATATATATATCCCTGTAACAGGCTGTGAAGGCCCATAGGGTTGTGAGATGTCGAGACTTCCACATTCTCTAGACCTAGGGTATCCAAACTACGGCCCGCGATGTGATTTTTATCCGGCCCGCGAAAGAATTGTGCAGAAATGCGCCAATTGAACTAATTTTCCAGTGAGTACGGGTAAATGTGATTCCGAGCTTATTGACCTGACATATTATACTGCAGTTCGATGGCTTAGCTGTGGAAAGGTTCTTTCGCCCTTCTTGCAGCTCAGGAATGAAATTGATATATTTCTTACCGAGAAAAACTATCACGAACCACTTTTATCAGATACCGAGTGACTTTGGAAATTAACATTTTTTGCTGATCTGGTGAACCATATGAACCATTTGAATTTAAAGTTGCAGAGTGAAAATAACTTAGTCTGTGATTTATTTCCACTTATCAAGGCATTCAGAGCAAAGTTGATACTTCTGGAAAGCCAAGTGAAAAATTGTAACTTTGTTCATATGCTATACTGTGCAGAGTTGCATAAAAAGGGTGAAGCAGAATTTCCTTCCTCGTTTGCAAATTAGTCATTTCAGATTTGAAAGAACAATTTCGGAAGCGATTTGCTGATTTGGATGCCAGTGCTCAGGAAATTAGATTGTTTCAAACCCCGTTTGACTGTGATGCTGCAGATGTCCCAAGTCAAATTCAAATGGAAATTATTGAACTTCAGGAAAATTATCATATTAAAGACAAATACAAGGAAGGAAATTTGATCGAATTTTATAAATTTCTGAACTCTGAGCAATTTCCAAATTTAAAGAAATTTGCTTGTAAATTTATCTCCATTTTTGGGACGACATATCTGTGTGAACAAACTTTTTCCCAGATGAAGTACATCAAGTCGAAATACAGGGCAAATTTATCCGATGAACACTTAAAGTCGCTACTTGTGATTAGCGTTTCAAAATTTGAACCTCAATTTAATCAGATTTTAAGAATGCAAAAAGAGTTCCATCATTCACATTAATTGTTTTATTACAATTTGTGATGAAAATATGAGCATTTGCTGCTACTGTCTGTTGTCATTAATATACGATAATTTATTCTCACGTACTTTGTATTTAGTTTATGAAGTTCTGTGCTTTCAATAAAACTCATATACATAGAGTTATTAATTTCTCATTTCATCCTGCCCGTTGAAAGTGCTGAATTACCTAATGTGGCCCGCGGTTCGAAAAGTTTGGAGACCCCTGCTCTAGACAATCGGCTCACAGATGGCGGTGAGGTTGTCAGCCTTACGCGGCGCCCGGCATTTGCCCCCCAAGAAGATTACTGGTACTCATTTCTGTTAGAGACTGAGTCGACCCCAGGGTCATAGTGCGGATGGAAGGATTAGGTAAATTTAAAAATTCAGTGGCCTCATCGGGCATCGTACCTGCGACCTTTCGGCTTGTAGCATAGTGCCTCAACCAACTACGCTACCACCGAAGATAGCATTGGATTATGATCCTACAGGACGAAAATTACATTTACGGCAGGAGAATATTTCGACCTTAAAGAGAAGCATAAGTGAAGGAGGCGCTTCCTAATTTGTACTCTTGGTCAAATGTTAATAGGGCAATCAAATGATGGCTGAAAAGCGGGGGAACGTAGCTACAAAATTGATCTCGCTTTCTCCCCCTCCAGCTGGCCCCGAAGATAGGAATAATTACTCACTCCTGGTTCAAAGGGCAATGAGGGTTAGCCCAGTACCCCAGATGGATGGTTTGTCCCCCATCTGCATACATTGAACTTGTCGCTTTGTCAGAATTCAGTTCTCTAAATGGACCAAAACGATACTTGTGCTTGAATACATGCAAAGGGCATAGTATTCCTGTACATCGTGCATGCAGCATAATTGTCTGCATCAGTATAATACTTAATTAATTACCTCATTACTCAGATCTGTGCGGCGGAGCGCTCTTCAGACGGTCAAGATGGTCAAGAAATTACCCACTTTTATGGAACCTAAAGATTCATTACCGTGTTCATAAGAACCAGCCATTGGTTCCTGCCCTAGTCCATTCCGTTCCACCGTAATCCTTAAAGGTAAACAAAGAAACTAACCAACCAGTGCCACCTAGGAGAATCCTTCTTCAGGAATTTTATCATCTCTCAGCTAATGAACTAATAACAAAATTCGGTGGCTTCTAGTCCGCAAGCGAACTATACCGATCGAGCGACCGCCGCTTGTCAGCGAAGTTAGTGCCAACTTTAGTGGATGGAGGGTGTCGCGTGGTCAGCGCAAGGAATCCCCAAGGCCGTTAATCTCTTCTTTCTAGACCGGAGCCGCTATTTCCTTGAAGTAGCTCCTCAATTATCATCACGAGGCTGAGTGGATCCCGTTCCAGACCCACTACTCCAAAAAAAATCTGGTAGCGGCGGGAATCGAACCTGGACCTCTGGATCTGTAGCCAAGAACACTGACAACTAGACCACAGAGGCAGTATTTATGGAAACTAAAGGTTCATTACCGTGTTCACAATAGCCCGCCATTGGTTCTTGTCCTGAGCGAGATTAATTTAGTCCATACCACACCCCCACATTCCTTGAAGGCAAAGAAAGAAACTAACCAACGTAGAGGAATCTTTCTTCAGGAATTTATCATCTCTCAGCTGATAAGCTAACAATGTAGCAAATTATTTTATTAGTTACATACTTAGCTAGTCAGTCAATTACGTATACTTATCCGGTTATTAAATTTGTTCGATTGATAATCAAATTCTCTAGCTTTTTGTAAAATTTCCCAAGAAATTTTACATATTTCTTACTTTTGTTCTTTAACGACACTGGAAATCGGGTTAGCCCAGTCGGTATAGGGCCAAGCTACGCATCGGACGACTGAGAAATCAAGGTTCGAGTCCCGGCAAGGTCAAGATTTGTATATACTCCACAGCGTCTCGACCAGCTCTGGGGCCCACCCACCTTCGTATACGTGTACAATGTATACCGAGAGTTCTCTGTTCGGAGGTACAACAGCCGGAGCGTGAAGCTGACCACTCATCTCCATCAAGTGCCGAGGTCAAGAATAGTGGACATATATCTACACTCCCCATAGGTCTTCACGGAGCAGTGCTTAATTAAGTAATTAAACATAGGAACAATTTTAACTTATCATTCAACGATGCTCACAGTATCCCGGCTGTACGGAGTATGGCGTCTGTGACAGGGCGATTGATATAAATGGAACAGTCTTATTTTGTTATTTATTTTGCTAACCAGAGANTAGAGATTTAGTTGCTTATCTGGCTAGTGTACACGTCGTCGCTGCAATTGCTCTCCGCTTGCTAATCTCCTATAGATCCCCCAGTCATGCTCTCATGTGCTGTCAATGCATTCGTCTGTCCCGCTTCTGCTGTCGCAGTGCAGTGAAACGCGGCGTCTGCTTGTTATGTTGTCACCTCTGCAATTCAAGGGGAGCTGTCTCAATATTTCCCTGGCGGGCATCAAGTTTTTCTTGCACATAAAACTTAAGCTGAACGCTGTTATATCTAAATTATTTTGTCTGCTCCCTACAATCCTGCACGACTTGTATCCCTAAGCATAGACTCATTCAAGCTCTCGAGGGAGTGAGTAGTGTCAACTTATGACAGGTCGCTTATGTCAAATGTGATGAAAATGTCTAATGTAGTTGTCACAGGCCTTCAGAAAAATCACTTCTGCTTTTTGACCCTTCAAATACAGGATAGAAAGAGACAGAGAGAAGAGAAAGGCGCGTTTAAGGAGAGAGCAAAAATGTTTTTCTTTAAATATCAGGTTTTGAAGGTTCCCAGACAGTGCCCATTCGTCCTTCTGGTAAAGATATTTTTTAAAGACGGTGAATCTTAGGGAGCGATAAGTTATGAAACCTAAAGAAAGAAGTTGAGCCGGGGTTTTGAAGACAGAATTTATTATAAATAACATAACGTGGAATGTCTGCTGAAAGTCAGAACTGTGAAGCCATAGAAAGTCATTGTTAGGTAACTGCTGTGTAACACGCAACAATGGAGCAGCTATGGGAAACGGTGTTTCCTACGCGGTCCGTGCCGATAGCTACGTCATACAACAATAGAAGAATTGAATGGAGAGGTGTTTTTTTTCTGGGGTCCGTGCTGAAGCTATGACCAGGTTTTAACCTTCCATATAACCCGTGTGGAGGCGGGGTCGAATACCTCCACTGTGACCGTACGAGTCGTAGGAGGCGACGAAAAGGGAAGTCTCAAATCTGAGAAAGTAAAATATGGTCGCCAGTCCCAAGAGACTCGGACCCGAGAAAGACCGCGCTGGTAAGGGCCAGCAGCATGTGCAAATGGCAGACCCGTCCTCTTGTCAGAGAGGGCACCCCACAAAAACAAGACCGTAACTGTCAAAGAGTAATAAATATCTGGTCATGAGCACCAGATGGGGCTCGATACCAAGACTGACTGACTGCCTGACCGTCAGTCGCAATGTGACTTTGTCTTTGACCTTCCATGTGCATATGATTATATAACAAAAATGTGGAGGAAACAGGCAGAAGTTATACGGAATCATAAGAATGAACATGTTAGCGGTATAGGAAAAGGTGAAGCCAGACATAGAAAATATAAGAGGACTAAACATGGAGGTAGTCAAGCTTACGACCATTCAGGTGACTAAGCTGCCGTTGTAGCATAAGATACGTAAACTAGGCATGATCTGCTCCGTAAAGTCTGTACTGACAGAGGACTTGTGTGTAGTGCAAAAGGAAACATTTTCAGTAACATACTATATGAGGGAAATCTACACTTGACGAAAGGCCAAGCGTATTCATAACAGACAACCCAATCTTCTCGTCAGAGAGTATGTTACATACGGACTAATACCGCAAGGGTTCAGTTGGGGGAAAAAATCTCTCGTCGTGTGTCTCAAGGGGCTTGAAGCCAAGACGAACTGATTGGCGGTAAAGCGCCAGTCGTAAAGTAACTTTGACTTAGACTTACAACAGAGTCCTGAGGCGGCAATCATAAACGTATGAGTTTGGTGTGAGATGGACGTCAGCCTGCGAGGACATGAGCCCGGGAGCAGAGGATCGTTCGCTGTTGGAAAATGTTTTTTTTTTTATTATTATTATTGCTAGTGGGGTGGGACTAAGTCCCTTGTACTGCGGCCAATTCTGGCCTTTTGTACCAGCCCCAGATGATAGGTGTGGGTGATTGTGGAGCAATTGGTGGGATGAAGATTACAGGGGAAACCGAAGTATTCGGAGAAAAACTGCCCCAGCGCCATTTTGTCCACTACAAATCCCACTTCACCAGAGCCGGGATCGAACCCGGGCCGCCGCGTTGGGAAGCCAGCTACTAACCGCTTGAGCTATGGCGCTTGGAAACTGTTACTAAGCAACGCAGTGAAGACCGTGAATGAGAACAGTAGTCTGTCCGTGATAGTGATATGTAGATTTTAGTCACTAGTTGTTTAAGAGTTCAGTAAATCTGATTACCCATCCAAACCCCGTCTATAACAATTCAATCACGCGGCAATATAAAAGTTAAGTTCGTACCTCACAGAAAACATTACATCTCCGTTATAAAGACCAACCGGTTAAAGTAAATTAGAGAAACAATCGCTGTTTATATGAGAACCGTGGAAAATTAATATAATCTGTGGGCAGAATGCAGGCTTTGATATATGTATTTAAGTAGGATGTAACTTCGAAATGTGGTGTTGGAGAAGGATGGAGAAGATCAGTTGGACCGATTATATGAGAAATGAAGAAGTGTTATTTAGAGTCGGTGAGCAGAGGAATATCCTACACGAAATAAGAAAACGGAAGGCTAATTGGATTGATCATATCTTACGCAGTAACTGCCTTCTAAAAGAAGTTATTGAAGGAAAGATAGAGGGGCGGATAGAAGTGACAAGAAGACGTAAGAAGATGCTGGATGACCTTGGGGACAGAAGAGGATATTTTCATTTGAAGGAGAAACCTCTAGATCACATTAAGTGGAGGAACTGTTTTGGAAGAGACTGTGGACCTGTCGTCTGACAGATTACTGATGATGATGATATGTATTGACCACTTGACTTTAAGGGTTAATTGCAAGAGGGATTTTTCACACAGCTACAACACTCTACACAGAACGCTCCGGTTTAAGCCAGATATTGGTTCTTGAAACTGCTTCAGTGTCGTGAAATTCCATAAAGTAAACCTCACTCTGTTTGTCAGTTGATTCTCATGTTACGTAAGACTAGAGATGTGTTCCCACGGATTGTTCTTTCCAACTGCAGTTACAATAAAACACACTAAAAGCGAAAAAACGCTTCTTAAACAAGGGTAATATTTGTCATAATCTAAAACAAATGGAAATGATCAAGTCAAGGAGGATGAGGTGGGCAGGTCATGTAGCACGAATAGGGGAGACGAGGAATGCGTATAGGATATTGGTGGGAAAGCCGGAAGGAAAGAGACCACAGGGAATACCAAGACGTAGGTGGGTGGACAATATTAAAATGGATCTTAGAGATATAGGATGGGAGGGTTTGGATTGGATAGATCTGGCTCAGGATAGGGACCAGTGGAGGGCTCTTGTGAACACGGTAATGAATCTTAGGGCTTCATAAAATGTTGGGAAATTCTTGAGTAGCTGCAGAATTGGCGGCTCCTCCAGAAGGGCTCAGCTCCATGAGTAAGTATGTAAGTAAGTAAAACAAATGAGAGTGGCAGCCATATTACCGTCCGCCCGCCTACGTCACTGACGCATGCGCTTAGGCTATGATTACCTGTAGTTACATTCTTAAGCATAATTCTAATTCCATAGAGAAGAAGCCTTTAGAAGCTGCTGGTAGCTTTTTGGCCAAGACATTGTCATTTACTGGTCCCTGCATTGTGCCACTTTAATCCAATTATCTTATAGCGTTCGGTCTACATAGTCATACCATATTTCTTTAACATCCAGTGTCTCCGTCCACATTTAGATTAAACCTCTGTTTAAAGTTATCATCCAAAGAAGGGCTGGTCGGTCTCACTTTCTTCAAGAAAGAGGTTATGAGCCTAACCTAAATACAGAAAGAACGTGAAGCATTTATGATGTCCCCATGCATGCTACATATCTGGCTCACCACGTCTTCCTTGATTTGACAGTCGTAATATTATTCGAAGAGGTGTGGGTTTTATGTAATTTACAGGGTTCGTATATGATGATCTTTGAAAAATTAACATAACGTTAGAATTTACTTTTATGAAAAATGTTATATAGTACATCGATGTGGTCCAGAATAAAATTCGTCCAACATTTCCAGCAGCCCCTGCTCGGCTCTTATGTAAAAAAGGTAAAAAAAAAGGTAAAGCTATCCCTGTAAGAACCCGTGAAGTCCCATAGGGTTGTGAGCCTTAGGCAGCGGCCGCCTTTTACCTCCCATGAAGATTCCTGGTACTCATTTCTGTTAGAGGATGAGTCGACTACAGGGCCATAATGCGGCTGGAAGGATTAGGTCAACTGGAAAAGTCCAATGAACTCATCGGGATTCGAAATCGTGACCTTCCAGCTTGTAGCATAGTGCCTCAACCAACTACGCTACTGCGGGCCCCCCGTCTCTTGTGTATTATATTGATTTATTAAAATATAATTTACGCGATAATTTTATTTTATATATTTAACATAGTCTTCAAGTGCCGTCTGGAAATTGGCACTTGTTGTGTCTGGCAAGCAGACCGGTACAGACAAACATAACATTCCTCAAAGCATGCCGACAGCAATGAACCTTTTTCGTCCAGAGTGAATAATGATCCAGCAACAACTCAAATGCAAAATATCTATAAAAAAGTTTTTACATGGAACTTACTCGCTTCAAACAACATTTCCCTAGTCCCAAAATTAATCAGACTGTTGTGTGCTTTCATATCATGTAACATTCAGACAGACACACTTCCCAGGTGATTGCACTGTTTTGTACAACAAAGAACCAAAGGCTTTTTTTTTATTTCTCCAATTTATTATACAATCTATCCAGCTATTTTGGATAATAAGTACTAGTTATGATGAGTATGAAAGTAATTTAACATGAAGAACGTGTTCCAATGAACTCGTTCTATATGTAATTTAACTAATTATAGTCAACTAGTTAATTGTTTTACAAAATTAGATAGCAAATCTGGTTAACAGTTCTGACGGTTTAAATCTGTGAAGCCTCCTGACTTCTTCATCGTAGAGGTGCGTCGCTAAGGAATTCGGACCACAAATTTGGTTCTGGACTTCTTCCTCTTAAATGGATTTAAAAAAAATCCTTCCAGTTTTCTTGCATGGCGTCCCTGTTTTTTTTTTCTTTCTTACTTACTTACTTACTCGTGGAGCTGAGCCCTTCTTGAGGAGCCGCCAATTCTGCAGCTACTCAAGACTTTCCCAGCACTTTATGGAACCCGAAGGTTCATTACCGTGTTCACAACAGCCCTCCACTCGTCCCTATCCTGAGCCAGACCAATATAATCAATGCCATCCCATCCTGTCTCTCTAAGGTCCATTTTAATATTGTAAGATTTGAGGCTTTCACGGCGGTGACTATGAAGAAAGCAGTCTTCTGGGATTTGGCACCGTGTATATGTGGTGTTAACCGACGTTTCGGAGGAACGTATCGCCTCCATCTTCAGGGTAGAAGAAAAAGTATAAGAAATCTGCAAGCGACAAGACCGTGAGAACGGTAATGCTTTGTAAAGCCTATATTGATAAGAGGACCTGTATATAGTGCAAAAGGAAACATTTTCAATAACATGCTTTATGTGCGATATGCACAATTGAGGAAGGGCCAAGTATATTCATAGGAGACAAACCCATCTTCTCGTCAGAGAGGATACTGTCACGCATCCTCGTAACACGACAGTAAATAATGGGTTCCGGGTTTGATAACTCGATTTATTAGATAAGTCTAAGTTGTAACTACAAAAATTATAACTCTCAAATTATTACTGAAGAACAGCACATAAAGTAAAGTCTCCAGACCTCCTACTCTAATCTTCGCCTGTTGCCTCCGGAACTCTGCTATTGGATTGTCTGTCAGTCCGTTATCTTCGCTACTCTTACAATCTTTTCTTGAACCGTGTAGAAACCACTAGTCTCTCAATTGCCTTGAACTCCTCTCAATTCAACTGCTGAACCACTCTGAACATATTCCTGTCGAATCCCGTCGAACAGTCTTCACTGCTTCATACATAGGCTCGGCACGGTCCACCCTCAGAAAACATCGCTGATCAACAATGGATATCATGTATTTTTGTCAGGCGTGTCCACCCATGCATTGCCTAGTAACGGACGGCCTATTGTTGCGCATTCGTTGCTGTGATATGTTTACCGGTCTGTTACCTAGCACTCGACAGTAGAAGATAATTGAGAACAGACGATGAGAGAGTTGGCAGTTACGGCAGATAATTCGACTCAAAGGGTTCCGGAGTCGATAACTGAGGAATCGAGTGAGTTCAGCTACCTTGGAAGTCCCGCTGTAAAATCTTTATGTGTGTTGTAATTACAGCGAGTGTTACAAACGCGTTGCCACGATACGTATCCTAGTGATTTGTGAAAAGTGTACAATTTGTACATTGTTCACAAATCACTAGGATACGTATCGTATCGCTATAAGGTTCTGATTAATTGTAGTTTTGCTACGAGTTGGCTGTTAAACTCGTCGATAAACCAGTATCTAACCTATAAGGAAGGATAAGCGAAGTAATTTAGAGATTCTTCTGAGATATGGAAAGTAAGAAGAGAACCGAATGGAGATACGCATGGCTCTGCCGTGGACTGTTAAGTATGTTAACGGCCTGGGTACTGGTGTTAGAGGTTAAAATCAAATTGTGGATAGCTCCGTCGAGGCAGGAGACCTCTAACCTGAAGAACGCGCAAGCAGCAGGGGTACCGAGTTCGGGGCCTGCAGAAGTAGCTCAGGAAATACAGGAATTAGAAGATAAACTCTGGGAGAAGATAAATTGTGCAAAAAGAATTAAGGACCGATTGATTTCCCAGTTTATGCAGTTGGACGCTGATATACAAGCAAACGACAAAATCATAAGCGAACTTATGAAAAAGTTGAATGCCCTGAAACATGAGGAAGCAGAAGATGGTGTTGGGAATATCTCCACCAGGGCAGACGGAGTAGATACAGCACAGTTCAATGTACTCCGAATCCTAGGAGTCGGCGGGTTTGGAACCGTATTCCTGGTTCGGAAGAAGGGCGGAGCTGATGCCGGCCGACTATACGCCATGAAGGTGTTAGAAAAATCTTCAATTATTCGAAATGACACCCCTACACACGCACTGACGGAGCGTCTGGTGTTGGAAGCGGTACGCAACCTTCCTTTCCTCGCCACCATTCACTACGCTTTCCAGACTGACACCAAATTATACCTTGTTCTAGATTACGCGCGTGGCGGGAATCTACGGACCAAATCTTATGAACGAAGTTTTACAGAAGATGAAGCAAGAATTTACATCAGTGAGACAATTCTGGCGCTGGAATATCTCCACAAGCGGGGCATCATGCACCGCGACGTTAAGCTGGAGAACATTTTGCTTGACTCAGATGGACACGCAGTCCTCTCAGACTTCGGTGTCAGCAAGATGTTCCTTCCATGTGAGCAGCATCAAGCACATTCATACTGTGGTACATTGGGCTACATGGCCCCAGAACTGATTGAAAGCAGTGACGCGGGCTATGACATGGCAGTGGACTGGTGGAGTCTTGGCATCGTTACACATGAACTCCTCACAGGGGGGGAGTCACCATTTGAAACTCGAAGTGTATCACAGACAAGGAAGGAAATAATTCACCGAATAATTGAGGACGAACCCTGTATCCAAAATGACTTATCCGTTCATGCGAAAGATTTCATCTCTAAATTATTAGTCAAGGATCCACGAAAGCGTTTAGGTGGAGGAGAAGACGGTGCTGAGGAACTCAAAAGACATCCATTCTTAAATGGAATGAACTGGTCTGATCTGGAACAGAAGAAAATATCGGCACCATTTGCACCCCAAGAAACAAACGAGTCACAAGGCAGCAACTCTGTTGAGGAATCCAGCCCCATAAGTTTTGCTGGCTCACCTATCTTTAGTGCAGCCACCCAGACGACTCTTACAAACTTACCTGATAGCCAATTTCCAAACTGTGACGATATATTCTGGGGATATTCATATGTATCACCATCAGTCCATTGTAGTTAATATGAAGCGAGTGATGAAGGGCTGCCCAAACTCAGCTGATCTTATAACTTGTAGGATAGAGTCCCTGAATAAGGAACTGAGTGAGGCAAAACGTGTACAGGTGAGATCCATCATGGAGAAATGAAGATTGGAATCAGACTTGAGAGGTGCCATAGAAAAGATGGAGTTCCTGGAAGCAGAATTCACCAAGACCAACTGGGTATGAAAGAGATACAATAGTGAGGAACGGACGATGAAATGCCTGAGAAGTGCCATAAAAACAACCACGTCACTGGAAGCGGAATTTGCTGAGACAAACAGTGCGCGGCAGAGATGTATTAGGAAGATAAGGAGGCTGAGAACAGACATAAGAAGTGCTACATAGAGACTGACGTTCCTAAAAGCGGAATTGCGATATGAGGCTGTCCACCTTCCTCATGCCTACAGGGCATCAGCTAAAGATTTTGTAGTTGAGTTGTATGTGGTGAATAGATCCAATTACCAAATGAAACCTCGGCTATAGTCACCCCATAAAAGCGTGACAACTGGCGCAAGAAATTGTTGGCTTCGAAGCTATATCGCCACACTGTGGAGTTGGAACAAACGATGGCACGTCTGCTGGATGAAATGAAAGTAACCACGCCAAGACGGACGTCAATCTGAAGGAAATGAAAGAAGAAAGGACAGCTGCCCACCAACTCCTGAAACATGATATGCTGGCCAAGATGAGAGCCAACCAAGAATGGATGGATGCCAAGAGGGATGTCCATCGCGAAAGGATGATGGCCATGATGGACTCTTTAACTGGAGAAAATCGAGGCCGCGTGGATGTGTTCGAAAATTGTTGGGGGAAATGGCCCCGACGGATTCGGAAGCCGTAACGGAGAAGCAGGACAAGATGAGAGCCAACCAAGAATGGATGGATGCCA
>NW_019731580.1:30431-105005 GCF_002891405.2 Cryptotermes secundus | reverse complement strand
GTGTGTGTGTGTGTGAATTACTGACAGCGATATGGTTACTTGTACTTACGTTCTCTAACAGTTCAATAAATCCAATTACAAATGCAAACTCCGTCTACAGACACTCCATAAAATTGTGACAATATCAAATTCTTCTGAGGAAGCTAAAAGTAAAAAGTAAAGTTATCCCAGTACTTAATTATATAATTAAGCACTACACCATGAAGGTGGTATAGCTGCGCCATTCTTAAACATCGGCAATATATGGAGGTGAGTGGCCAGTTTCACCCCCCGTCACATTTCCACCGAGGATACAGCACCCGTACACATTGGTTAGGACAAGGGGTTGACCCCACAGATGGTCTGGACTCTGTGAAGTAGAAAAAAGATCTTCCCTTGCCGAGAATCGAAGCCCGGTCTTCCAGACCGTAGCCTTGTCGCTATACCGACTGATGTCAAGTACGATTAATATTTCTGCAACAAGCTGTACGGAATTAAATCGATAACGAATTTAAAATCATTTTTAAACTTTTAAATAAGAAGAATAAACCCTTTAATTGCCTGTGTGTAATTTACATTCAAGGTCAGCAAGCCAAGGACGGAAGGTAAGACGTCAGTTCACACCCAGCGGTGCAGTTGTCAAATCACCACCAAAATTTTTTTTATTTCTCCAATTTATTATACAATCTATCCAGCTATTTTGGATAATAAGTACTAGTTATGATGAGTATAAAAGTAATTTACCATGAAGAACGTGTTCCAATGAGCTCGTTCTATATGTAATTTAACTAAATATAGTCAACTAGTTAATTGTTTTACAAAATTAGATAGGAAATCTGGTTAACAGTTCTGACGGTTTAAATCTGTGAAGCCTCCTGTCTTTTTCTTCATCGTAGAGGTGCGTCGCTAAGGAATTCGGGTGCTTCCGGAGGCGTGCCTGATATTTTTTACTGGAGAGCGTGATTTCCTCGCGTACTGTTGGAATTCCCAGGTCCTTGTGTAGGACGAAGTTTGGTACGTACCATGGTGCGTTAACTAGTACACGCAGTACCATATTTTGGAATCGTTGAAGAATTTCGATGTTGGAGTTGCTAGCGGTACCCCATAAGGGTATGCCATAGGTCCATATCGGTTTTAGTATAGTTTTATATAATAGGATCTTGTTCTCTGTTGAGAGCTCCGAATGGCGTCCCAGCATCCAATACATCTTGTGGAATTTAGTTCTGAGCTGTGTGCGTTTGGTCTTGATATGTTTTTGCCATGTGAGTCTTTTGTCCAGGTGCATGCCAAGATATTTGGCGTCGTCTGCTTGTGGAATTTGAGAATTATTGAGTTGTACTGAAGGGCAGTTGTCATGTTTCATGGTAAATGTTACATGAGTAGACTTATCTTCCTTGGCCTTCATGCGCCATTTGTTGAGCTAATGTTGGATGTGATTAAGGTGATTTTGTAAGTGCAAGGAAGCGATGAGGGGTTGCTGTGTGACGCCAGGATAACTGTGTCGTCAGCAAACGTGGCTGTGGTTATTTGTTGAGTTGTAGGGAGATCAGCTGTATAGAGCAAGTATAAGACAGGCCCCAACACGCTGCCTTGGGGTACACCAGATAATATTGGATACAGGTCTGTGTATACTTCCTGCTGTTTTATGAGGTAGTACCTTTGTGTGAGATAGGATCGCAGTGTGGCATACATTTGATGTGGTAGTGCTTGTTTTAATTTGTAGCATAATCCCACATGCCATACCTTGTCAAAAGCTTGACTGATGTCAAGGAACATTGTTGAGCAGTATCGTTTTGCTTCGAGAGCTTTGTTGATTGTGTTGACCACCCTATGGACTTGTTCTGTGGTGGCGTGTCTGTTTCTGAATCCAAATTGATGTTTAGGGATTAAGCTTTGGGCTTCCAATACCGGATTAAGTCGTTTCAGGAGTAATTTTTCCAGTACTTTAGAGAGGACTGGGATCAAGCTTATTGGTCTGTAGGATGTGACTTCTGTTTTGTTTTTTCCAGGTTTTGGGATCATAATGATTTGTGATACTTTCCATAGTGATGGATAGTATTCTAGTCTTAACACAGCATTGAATATATGCGTTATTTTTTGGATGCATGGTTTCGAAATTTCTTGTAAGACTTTCCCTGTGATTAAATCAAATCCAGGAGCTTTCTTTGGATTTAGATCCTTTTTGATGATTGACTCGACCTCTTTGTATTTGAAATTGCGCATAGGTTGATGCATCTGATAGGGAGCGTCAAGGTAATTATGGATTTCATTTTCTTCAACTGGTGTAAGTTTAGTGCCATATGGTTGGAACACTTTGGAAAGATGTGTGGCGAATGTTGTGGCCTTCTCTTGGTTATTTCGTGCCCAGTTTCCGTCGGCAGTTTGCAGTGGTGGTACTAATTCCTGAGGTCTGTTCAGTTTCCGTGTTGCTTTAAAGAGTGAGTAGTTGGTGGTGTCGGTTGCGGTTAATCCTTTGAGGTGCGCCTGGATATGTTCGTTTTTGAGGTGATGAAGTAGATTTTTTAGGTCTTTAGCTTTTTTGTTGAATATTTTTCGGTCAGAGTCGGATCTGGTGTGTTGCCATCTTTTGCGGGCTTTTCTTTTTTCCGCAATCTGTTGTTTAACGATAATTGGACATGTCTCTTTGAGGCAGTTTTCATTTCGGTCTGGGGTGGCTTGCCATGCTGCCGTTTGTATGGTTTTGGTTAGTCTCTCAACTTCAGAATCGATGTCGGTTTCTGTTTTTAGAGGAGTTTCTAGTACAACTAGTGAATCCAATATTTCGCGAAACAAGTCCCAGTCTGTATATTTGCTATGTAGAGTGGGTTCTTTCCGTTTTTTTTTTTTTTTTGAGCATATAGAGTAAGTATGATTGGGGTATGGTCAGATGTAAGGTCTAGACTTGATTCTACAAGGAATTTCCTTTTGTCTAGCCCTTTAGTAATACAAAAATCTATTATATCCGGTTTCTTCCTTCTATCAGTTGGCCAATATGTGGGTTGTCCCGTTGATAGGTAGTTGAGATTATTGCGTTTCATGGTGGCAATTAATTCCCGTCCTTTGACGTTGGTGAGTCTGGAGCCCCATTGCACATGTTTGGAATTAAAATCTCCTCCCACTAGGAAAGTATTGCCTAGTGTTTGAAAAAAGTGTTCGAAATCTTTGGTTTTGTTATTATATTTGGGCGGACAATAGATAGATGAGAGTGTTAATTCGCTGGAGTGTTCCTGGATGACTACGCTGGTAGCTTGTATATTTTCTTGTTGGTATTCTTCTCGTTCATAATGTTTGATGTTGCGTCTAATGATTATTGCTGTACCTGCATGCGCTGTGCCATCTGGGTGGTTTGTGTGGTATACATTGAAGTTTGGTATTGTGAAATAGCTCTTCTGTGTAAAGTGCGTTTCCGATATTAGCATGATGTCGATATTATTATGTAATAAGAATGTTTTGATTTCCTGTGCATGTTGTGCTAATCCGTTGGCGTTCCAGATACCTATTTTTAAGATTTGAGCCATTTCGAGGGTTTGTTGTTAGAGGCTGATATGATGTTAGATGAGTTTCTAGTTGATCTGTGTAGTTGATTCATCACACGTTGCGGACCAGCTAACTCGTTAGCTAGAGGCAGGACGATGGGTGGTTGTGTCATTAGGGAGTTTTAGCGATAAGGGCTGTTATTAGGTTGAGTAGAGTCCCCATTTGATCCATTAGCTGTTTCATCATTTGTTTTAATTCAGTGAATTCATGAACTGGTTGTGATGTTGTAGGTAGATTTGATTGATCTTCAAATGGGATTGGCTGTATCACCTGCGGTTTTGTGATTTGTGCATATGTAGCACCCGGTTGTGTGACTCTTGAGTAGTTCGTCCGATCTCGCAATGTTGGATACAGTTTTTGTTGTAATTGTTTATGAACTATACAGCCGCGATAATTGGCTGGGTGGTGCTCTTTGCAGTTGGCGCAAATTACGTCGTCATCATGCGTTTTTTTTGGACAGTCTTTGGTTAAATGATTTCTGGCACATTTAACGCAGCAGGGTGTGTTGTGGCAATAGTTTTTTGTATGCCCGTATTTCTGACACCTCATGCATTGGGGGATTTCACGTCTGGTATGTGGTGCCTCAAATTGGACACATGTATTTAAAAGTAACTTGATGTTGTATATATCTTTATTATTAGTTTGTGCCTTAAGGTCAACAAAGAACAATGGCAAGGGTAAATTGGTGTGTCGTTGCTTGACGTTCCAAATGTTGGTAACTTCATGTCCTTCTTCCGCTAGACTGTGGGTAATTTCTTTGAGGTCAGTGGACGGATGTATGTTTTTTAGGACCACTCGAAAAGTTTTATCTTTTTTGGGTTTGTAGGTGTGGAATTCTGTGTTTTTTTCCATTAGTGCTTTGAGTATTGTACTATACACTTCACTCTTTAATGGCTGTATCTTTACTTGATCGTGTCTTATCGTTTTTGTGATGTAGCTATCTTTAGCCAGTTCATTCAGCAATTGAATCAGTGGTTGAATATGTTTGACACCGGTTACATAGATAGGTGGTGGCTTTGGTTCTTTGTTTGTATTGGCTGTCGTGGTCTCCATTTCTTCTGTAGGGAGGTTTTCGTATCTGTTGTGAGTAGGTGTTGGTTGGTCTAGCCAATAGGCTTGCTTTTTCTTTTGAGTCAGTCTATCTCCAGTTTCATCACTGTTTCTGTTTCGCTTCTTGCCATAGTGGACCGTTTGCCATTCATGTTTCTGATGATTTGGTAGTGGGGGATATTCTGCAGGTGATGACTGCTTAGGGTTGTATATTGGTATGTTGAGTGGTGGTTGACTGCAGTACTTTGCAGCATTTGAGTAGGAATTGCGTTGTTGTATATTTTGTTGTGATAGCATAGGTAATGGTATATGCTGATATGGTGTTGTTGTAGCTTGATCCCTAGACAAGTTCATACTTGATGGTATAGTAGCTATGTATGGTAGTGAGCGTAGGCCCTAGGCCGTACTCTAGCAATTTTTATTTGAAGTTCTATTGCAGATGTGTTGTGTTATCTAGGTTTAATGAGTGATATAAGTACTTGCTATTTGTTGATGGTCGATAGTCCGGAGGCGCGCGCCCTGTTGCACTGACTATGTTCGCGATGGCAGAGCACACTGTGTACGTCCGTATCGCTCGACTTCCATAGCGGAACTGCTCAACCAAAGGCTTTGAGACGATTATTTTCTCTCCGAAATAATTTTACAAACTTGTTTCGCCGTTCGTCGGCGGTTAACTTCTCCGACGTCTCAGTATGACATATAGTCTAGTCACTTATAAGCAGGCGCATAAGCAGGAGCAGAATAGGTGATGACCAGATTCTGCCTTTTCTATATTAAAAAAAAAAGGTAAAGCTATCGCTACAACAGGCCATGGAGGCCATAGGGTTGTGAGACGTCGAGGCTCCCACATTTTCTAGACAATCGGCTAACAGATGGCGGTAAGGTCGTCAGCCTTATGCGCCGGCCGCCCTTTACCCCCAGGAAGATTCCTTGCACTCATTTCTGCTAGAGGATGAGTCAGCCCCAGAGCCATAGTGCGGCTGGAAGGATTAGGTCAATTGAAAAACCCAATGACACCATCGGGAACCGAACCCGCAACCTTGCGGCTTGTAGCACAGTGCCTCAACTGCGTGCCCATTCTGCCTTTGCTATAGAGACCTGATCTGAGACTCAGGCGGTTAGTCGATGGTTTCCCACAACGGCGACCTGGGTTTGAGCCCGGGTCAGGTCATGTGGGATTTGTGGTGGAGAAAGTGGCACTGGAGCAGGGTTTCTCTGAATATTTTGGTTTCCTCTACAAATTTGGATTCCACCGGTTGCTCCACAATTTTCATCATCATCTTCATCTTGGGCTTGTAAGAGATACTAAACAATGGCCGCAGTACCAAGTGGACTCAGTCTCACTCCATGAGAAAAATAAAAAAGGATATTATTATGCTTTGGGTCGGATTGGTTTATTTTTAAGTGACCACGAGAAATATTCTCTGGTTAAATGTATGACTATCTTTGGTTTCTCAGTTTTCCTCTTGTATTTATTATACATGTGCCCGGAACTGGGTCAGGAGTACAGGACAGTTATTATATTTCCAAGATGAAAAGCCGTCATAAGGTCTTCTCGAAACTTCTTTCATATTGCTCGCCTGACAGCTGCGAGCAAACTAGTTAACACGTATAAACATACGTATTTTAACTGACAGGACTTTGGAAGCACGCCCCAAATGATTTTATCTTTCATTTTTGTTTGACGTGAATGCTGTAGCAAAAACAATTACGATCTAGCTAGCCATGTTTATACGACCCTACACGACAGCCGAACATAAAGTAGCCCCAAATATAAAAGAGCCTTGCTTTATTGCCTTAATAAATCACTCCTTCCATTTTACAGTGACACCTACAGAACATCCTTAAACGAGATTTTTTTTCCGTTTTTAAGATCGACTCTGTGGTCTAGTGGTCAGGGTTTCTGGCCACATTTCCTGAGGTCCCGGGTTCGATTCTCGGCGCTACCAAATTTTCTGAGAAGTATTGGGTCTGGAACGGGGTTTGTTTTTTGTTTTGTTCAGTTGGAAATATGATGATAATCGTGAGTCTCAAGGGGCTTGACGCCAAGACGAACCGATTGGTGGTAAACCTCTAGTCGTAAGTAAGTAACCCTGGCTCTGCGTCTGAAAATGGTCGCTACAGAAGTAGATTGTGATAATGTGGCTCAGGATCGAGTCCGATTTCTGGGTTTTCTGGATTATTACGATATAATATTTTGGTTTTGCAAAAAGAAGGCTGATATACCCTCTCTAGTGATGTTAACTTGGTTACTTCTTTTGTTACTTAGTTTTTGTGTTCATTTGTCGATTTATTGCTTAATTAATTAGTTCGCTGATTAGGTTGTTAGTTAATTACCTTGCTAAGCACCGAGTCAGACTGTCATCCTTCCCTTAAATGACATCCTTTATATCGACGTACAAGGGCACAAGGCTGTAAGGCAATTGAGCGCTGGCCGCAAGATACTGACATGGGAAGGTCGCGTGACAGGTCAGACAGAACACGCGAGGTGGCGTGTGGACAGCTGAAAATCGCTATCTACAGTTGTGTTCATTCTTCCACCGCCAATAAAATAATCGTCTTACAAACCACTTTCACATATAGGACCTGCACTTAGTCTTATCTCTACTCTGATTCCAAAAGTGCAACATCGCAAATGTGTGTGTGTGTGACATTGCTTTGGCTCTGTATGTCTGTCTGCTTGTTTGGAAATGCCTTGCATTATTTGTTGCATAGTAAAACCTCTCTAATTCGGACTAATTGGGAGCGAAACCTTATCAAACTTACTGAATGTCCGAATTAGGCAAGAACAAAACTAAACAAGTTCCGTGGCTTGTAGTCCGCAAGCCAACTATACCGACCGAGCGACCGCCGCTTCTAGGCGACGTTAGTGCCAGCATTTTCGGATAGAGGATGTCGCGTGGTCAGGACAACGAATCCCCAGGGCCGTTAATTTCGGTGTTCTAGACCGGAGCCGCTACCTTTCCAATCAAGTAGCTCCTCAATTGTCCTCACGAGGCTGAGCGGACCCCGTTCCACACCCACTACTTCTCAGAATATCTGGTAGCGGCGGGAATGAACCCGGGATCTCTGGAGCTGTAGCCAGGAAATCTGACTACTACGCCACAGAGGCGGTCTTTACGTTCCTTTGTGATTTGCCAAATAGAAAGATAACAGAACACACTGTCTGCATTTTTCAAGCTATATTCCTTTTCACACTAAACACCTCAAATGTTATTTCCTCTCTCTCAAAACCGACTACGAAGGCTTCTTCTGAAAGCTCGTATGTATAAAATGTCTGGCGGTTTTGACATGGGAATAATATTTTTGTTCCATTCAGTAAGTAATAAAGAAATTTATAACGCAATTTATTGTACTAACCATTTAACTAGCCTCGACGTCTCACAATCATATGAGCCTCCACGGCCTCTTAGAGGGATAGCTTTACTTTCTTCACCTTTACCACTTTTTGATACAGTGACCGTGTAACGAAACATAACTTCTGATTCTCTGTAAAGCAGGAACTTATTAGTGAGCAGTAAAGCTATCCCTGTAACAGGCCACGGAGGCCCATTGGGCTGTGAGACGTTGGGGGACCTACATTTCTGTTAGAGTCTGAATCGAACCCAGGGCCATAGTGCAGCCGGAAGGATTAGATCAATAGAAATGTCCACCTCACCGGGACTCGAACCCGCGACCTTCCGCTGCCGCGTGCCTCCGTAAATTAACATGGACATAAATGATTCACGCAGGATAGTATGAAGACTATGGGACACAGCTGTCCAGTATTATTCGGATAAGCTAAGAGAAACTGTTCCCATGTTTTATATTTGGAGCTTTACCAGAAATCCTATGGAGGTCCAAACGCAAAGGGGGGATGGGAGGGGAGAGGAGAGGAGGAAACTCAGTCGAGTCAATATAAAAGCTGTTCTCATACTACAGGACATAGCCGCGCCCCATTTTGTTTGTCCTTCTAGTTATCCCGCTCCATTTTCTCTGCTGGAGGAAGGTTCGCCTCTTGGCATGAGTCCAACAAATCTGTGACGTCACAGTAGTAGCTTGGCCCGGGAAATTATGGGGACAAGGAACATCGTAGCTGTAGAGATGTGGGAAACCGTTGGATAGGCCTGCAAGGCTCTTAGCGAACGGGGATTTTATCTGTGATAAGCAGATAAACGTGTGTGACATTTGGCTTGTTACTGTGAAAGAACACAAGATGATTTTGAAGAGCATTATCTTATGGGATATAATGCTGTGTAGTCCGTTGGGTCAACAAATGTTTCGGAGGAATGTATTGGTTTTATCTTCAGGGTCGAAAAAGCAGAACTACATACCAGCGTGAAAGCGTACTCCACAATTCACTACAACAAGCACTAAGTCTTCTCAATCTGCTGTATCTTCACCGGTTGTCGCCTGGTAACGGCTTCTAACGCCACAACTTCCGTGTTCACACCCTTACTGGCAGGCGACTGCCTCACAATTACCTCTTACTCTACTAACTGCCATCTCAAGACTCTCTCGTAATCAGAGTCAGAGTCAGAGTCACTTTACGACTGGCGTTTTACCCAATCGGTTCGTCTTGGTGACAAGCCCCTTGAGGATCACAACCAGAGATTTTATTTTCCAACTGAACACTTGCAGGCATAGTACTTATGTAACAACCTCTCTGACGAGAGGACGAGTCTGTCGTTTACAGTTGGTGTTCACCCTCGCTGACATAGTCATTCTCAGGTCCGAGACCCCGGTTCTCATGACCATATTTTACTGTCTCAGGTTCTAGACTACTCCGGGCCAGGTCCCCGTATTTATGTCCCCCAGGAAGAGAGTGGCCCAGATATGCCCCAAGATACTGGGTTCCCTTTTCATCGCATTGGTGACCCTGAAGAAGCATGGACAGCGGTCCATCAGAAGACCTGCTACAGAGAGAGAAGTGGAGAAAATCTTCCAACGTGTCCATGCATTCAATATAGCAACAACAAATATTGTATCGAAGTTTAATACATGGCTGTCTCTTCAAGCATCGACAATCCCACATTGGTGTTACGCTGGAGGTATTCGGCCTCGCCTCCACACTGGAAGCCGTCTCTCTCGTAATCGCAGCTGCTCCTCGTTATATGGTCTCAGCACGGACCGTATGGAAAACACCTCTCCCATTAGTTCTTCTACTACTGCGTGACGTAGCTGTCGCACGGGCCGCGTAGAGAACATCGCTTTCCCGTTACTCCTTTGTTGCGTGTTACGAATCTGTTGCTTAGCAACGGAAGTTTGTATAGCTATTTATTTCACAGTCGTTGCCTAGCAACGAGTGTAGATGCCACAATATAGTATAACGCACATACTGTATTTCACGTATATGAAAGTATATTAACGGATGCGCATACTAGACTGTCACTGAATCAAGAAAACTCATATCAGCCCGTCCGTTCGTTATGCCATGTGCGACAGAACAAATTCTGATGGAACTGAGGCGTGCCTCGCGTCACGCAGAGCCAGCCGGCACAGGGACAGGTGTTCTAAAGCAGAGTGCTTTCGCTTTGCTGTAGCGCAGTAGCTGAGGGTCGGAGCGTATGGATGAGAGTGGAAACGAACAAAAAGTAAACAATAGAATTTCCTCAGGCTAATGGAAGTTTCCCTTTAGTGGTGGCAACAACCACGAGGGGCTCTGGACTGCTTCATTTCCGTGATGGATATCTTGAACTCCAGTCTACAGAAGCTTTGAAAACACGTGCGGGTAAAGGAGTAACCTTCAACGAACAGACGGCACGGAGCAGACTGATGGGATGTAAAGGAGATAAAGACATTTCGGAAGAATTATAGATTGAACAAATATGAACAGAAATGGATTCGCCGTTTCGGCACAATGCAGAAATACTGTTTCGTCCCCGGATATGACACAGTGTACGCTGTCAAATGATTCCCAACGTTTCAGAGGAACCTGCTCTCTCGATATTTTAATTCTTCCCTGAAGATGGAGGCTGTAGTTTTCTCAGAAAATTTGTCGGAAGTCTAGAACCAAAATATCGTGACAGATTGGACCGTTTCTAGGAAACAAATAGGTAAAAGCATTCCCAAGCATTCAAGAATAGAGCGTCCATTGCTATGCAACAGTTCGACTACTATGGTTCACCGCCCGCATATTAATTCAGTATTAGAGTTATTCACCGCATAGCAATTGAGGCAAACATACACGGTATATGTCATAAAGTACAGCTCTTTCAGGGTCTGCAACTTTTATTTGAGACAGATCTTACTGAAGTGTTCGTTTAAACAAATACAAAGAAAATATATATCTGATTCTGGTAACATGTCAAAAATATATTTCCGTTGTGAGAAATGGCAATCTTGCTCTTTACATGATATTTTTCGGATGACTAAATACAAGCTGATGGTGGGACGTGTTTCACTGTTAGGAAACGCAAGAAGTGACGACAGCATGTCTTGCAAATCATTAATTAGTGGGATATAAGCGTAGGCAGAGAAACGATATTAACTTGATCGTAGATGAATCGCTTGCAATTGGACTCAGCTGGCTCAGGAAATTATCTAATATTGAGATTTTTAAATACCGACGATTTACTTTTGGTTTCTATCGAATGAATTTCTCTTTTCAGCTGAATAATTATTAACCGATATGCCATGCAAAGCAGTTACTGTGTAGTAAAAATAAACGTTATTCGTTGTTTTTTAAACATAATGTTGTAGATCTGTCGGTATAGGTGGAAATCTGACGAAACTCGATGTTAAAAGAATCCTGTAAATCAGCCTGATGTTTCTCTCTTGTTCACTCATCAATTTCACCGATGACATCCAATTCTGTCTGTGGTCACGCGTCATCGTCCGCTTATCATGGCGAAGGGTGGATTTGGTTTGGTCTCTAAGAAGAAATTCCCTGATGAACTGAAAAGAAAAAATATATTTATCTACTTGCTCTTCAGTATGAATAGGATTTTGAAATACAAGTAAAATACTGGGTGTTATTGCGAAGAAAATGGCAGAGAAAATATTTGTGCCTGAGGGAAACGAAAGAACTGGTGAAGGTAATTTTTTAGAGAAGTTTAATTTTCGGTCTGTTGGGGTCCATTATAGTACTTCGAACTCTACACGAGACTCAAAATTGAATCTTGTGAAATTTTTGAAAACTGTTCATCGTATACAAATGGTTGCATAAAATTAAACTGAATCCACTTTAAAGTACGGGTATATAATTTTTAGCTGATATGTTTCCGACAACACGTCCACTTAAAGGAGCATACGTGTGTAATTAATTCCTCTTTACAGTGGAATATATTATCTGTCACCTTTTGATAACCTCTTTATTACAACCGTCACAACACAAAAATATCAAGATCAGTGCCTAGTTTCGGCTATCAATAGCCATCATCAAGCAAATACACGGTTAACATATACAGGGTATTTCATGACTTTAGGGCATAACTGCAGGAGGTGATTTCCTAGGTCTTTGTGATCAAAAGATTCATATAAACATGTGTCCGATTTTGGACGGTTACGGAGTTATGACCGTTTTAAACTCAGAAAAGAAGGTAACGATTACCGACAATAAACGGAACAAACTAATAAACCAGCATAATACATGACACATTTAAAGTATGAATGTAAAGTTAACTTCGTGAAATTAACTTTAATTTGAATTTATTGGTGCTTAAAGCTGATTTTCGAAAATGCCACTGCCGGCCGCAACACATGCTGCCGGTAGGTTGTGAACCGCGCCGGACATAGCACCCCACCCCGCCTTAGGTACCTCTCAAGTGTCGAGATAACGAGAACGCTCTGTCTGTAGCTGGCTAAAAATAGCGAACCGCCAGCTGACAGACGCGGTTCACGCGAGGGGGTGTACGGGAATGGAAAAACGGTCATAACTCCATAACCGTCCAAAATCGGACACATGTTTATATGAACTTTTTTGATCACAAAGACGTAGGAAATCACTTCCTGCAGTTATGCCCTAAAGTCGTGAAACACTCTGTATACACCACTGAACTACAGTACTAGTAAAATTGGTTACAATAGTATTAATTTTATAAAATAATTGACGTAAAAATACAATAAACCAGATTACATAAAACAAAAGTTATAGTACAAAACAAGAATAAAATTCTTAGATTGATGTTTATGTCATCGAATCAGTCGTTGGTTTTGTAATTTCGTTGAGTTCCCATGGACAAATTGGAATATTCTATATTTTTTGTATATAAAGTTGTACAGGAGGCTCATGATGTAGACGTAGTAAATTAATATTAATCTGAAAATGATATGAAAGTAACAGTATTAAATTTTGTTATAACAACAATTATATAAAAAAATAATTAAGAGACAAATAAAAAAAATAAAATATACATTCAAAAAGAGCATGTAGAATGGAACACAGTAAAGAACATCAAACAAAAATTAATTAATAGTCACTCAATAATAGCAAAAGCCGATAAAGGCAACACACTAGTCATTCTAAAAAAAAGACGATTATATCAATAAACTTGATAACTTCATTAACAATAATAACGTTACTGAGTTGTCACACGATATTACCAACAAAGTCCAACAAATTACAAGGAATTACATAAACAATTGTAAAACCATCATAAAACAAAAAGATAAGTCGTAACTTATAAACATGAACCCCCGCGCACCACACATATACGGCACTATTAAATTACAGAAGCAGGGACAACCCATACAACCAACAGTCAATTGGACAAACTGCCCCTCATGTAATCTAGCTAAACACCTAAACACAATATTAACAAATACATTACAACTATCTAATGCTTTTAACGTGAAAAACACTAGTACACTAGCACACTCATCACAACTCATTTAAATAAATAACAATACACAAATGTGTTCTTTCGATATCGAAAATATGTATACCAGTATCCCCACAAAAGAATTTTTCAGTATTACTGAAAATATTATAGCTAAGAATAAAAAAATTTCACATGAAAAAAATTGAAATTAATAACCTGCTAAACATAATGTTAGAACAAAATTATATTGAACATAATGGCAAATGGTTTAAATAAAATGAAGGTCTTGCCATGGGAGCACCAACTTCAGAGGTATTTATACAATACCTGGAACATAAAACTGTCATTGATATTTTGACGAAATACCAAATAATAGGTTATTTTAGATACGTTGACGATATTTTAATCATTTATAATTCCCATATAACTAACATTGAAAATACGTTGTATGAATTCAACAATATTCACCCTAATATCAAATTCACAATAGAAAAAGAAACACATAATGAGATCAGTTTCTTAGATTTATCCACCGAAAAAACAAGCGAAAACCTACAACTAGGAATCTATCGAAAACCTGCAACTACTGATCTAATCATCCACAAAGATTCATGTCACCCATTTGAACACAAAAAAGCTCCTAAATACTTTCTCATTAATCGATTGAATCAATATCCCCTTTCGCATAACAACAAAACATAGACGAAAACACTGTTAGAACTATAGTAAATAATAATAACTACCCACTAAATACCATACAACTAACACAAAAATCATCCACAAAAAATACTACGCTGAAAAATAAATGGACTACCTTTACCTATTTCGGCCATGAAGTCAGATCTATTGCTAAACTTCTCAAGAATACTGAAATTGGTGTATCGTATAAGACAAAAGCAATATAAAACATCTGTTGAAAATAAATGATGACAAAAATTATATGTATAATCTTAGTGGGGTTTACCAACTACAATGTTCTGACTGTCTATTAAAATATATAGGACAGACCGGACGTACCTTTAAGGTCAGATTCAGAGAACACATACGAGACATAAAAAATAACGGACAAAGCTCCAAATTTGCTCAACATGTGTTGGACACCACACATGAATATAGTACGATAGACAAAACAGAAGTTCTATACATCGGCAAGAAAGGCCGAACCTTGGATACATATGAAAGATTTCACATTTACGAAGTCAGCAAACTAAATTTGCAACTGAATGTTAATTTTACCGAAATGCTTAGCCCTATATATGATGTAATCATTGATACATGAAAACATAATATATAGTCATGGCCCCCTTCCACACCCTACCAGCACTTCCGCATACACGTTATCTCTACCCCCTCCCTTCCTTGCATTGACTTTAATCTTACATCACCAAATCAGTCGTTTACATTCCCTACAGAACGGACAGTACTTTGTGAGATGAGGCACCGACTAAACAGTAAGTAATGTACACTGTATCTTCAATACTAAAATCAATTGTTGATTATAACAAAATTTAATATCATTACTTTCATATCATTTTCAGATTAACATTAATTTACTACATCTACATCACGAGCCTCCTATACAATTTTATATACAAAAAATATAGAATATTCCAATTTGTCCGTGGGAACGCAACGAAATTACAAAACTAACGACTGATTCGATGATATAAAACATCAATCTAAGAATTTTATTCTTGTTTTATACTATAACTTCTGTTTTATATAATCTGATTTATTGTGTTTTTACATCAAGTGTTTTATATAATTAATAGTATTGTATCCAATTTTACTAGTACTGCAGTTCAGTGGTGTATATATGTTAACCGTGTATTTTCCTGATGATGGCTATTGATAGCCGAAACATGTAGCAGAGGAGCCGAAACTACGCACTGACCTTGTTATTTTTGTGTTGTGACGGTTGTAATAAAGAGGTTGTAATTGTAACACAACAGGATGCATGAAATGAAAATTAACTTTTGACAGTAAAATTAAGGAATAGGTTATGCTGGGGTGTATATTATCTGTTTATTTGCTATGTCAACAGAAGACAGTAGAGTCAATAAGAGATTCAAAATTACAAATAACGCTTTTGAAAATTCTTTTGCTCCAAACTGAATTAATTCTTTTTTAATAAAAACAGCTATTTCTAGATTTTTTGGGGTAGCTTTACCTAAACTGTTCTTTCACTGAGCGGCACAAGGGTAGAACTCCAGAGAGATTAAATTATTTTTCCGTCTGGAAAAGATGTCACTTCTGAATCAAAAGAAACAAGAAGAAAGTTCTGGAGTAAAACCTGGCAGATCTCTTTAAGAAAGAGCCTAAAATTCCGATATGAGCTGTAAGGAATATAAAATTTAAATTACATAGAGAGCACGAGATGATAAAAATAGTGTTTTTATATTTATATAGCTATTTTAAATTCGGCAACCATCTAATCTCGTGAATTAAACTACACGTGGATTCGTTTTTTCTTACAGTCTTAACATTAAGTGCTTCACTTTGTAGTACCAATAAAGTAACTCCAATATGTAGGGTTCTTGAGAAGCTATGAAGGCTAGCCACCTATGTCTCTCACTTCTATCTATGTATAAAGGAAAACTTTTTTTTTTACATTTCTATGCAATTTCACAAGTTTCAGATGAATCTGGCATGATGATAGAAGAATTCCCTGGGGATATTTTAGACACTTCAAAATATACCTGGGGTTAAGTCCAAGCCATCTTAACTCCCCATTACTTCCTCTGTAAGTAAGACAACAATAGGATCGTGACAAGGAGGGGTCCATTAATAGGCTACGGTGTAAAACCCTAATTAATATCTGCTGTTGCTACAATAAGGGGGAACCCCCAAAATATCTTATGTTGCTAAGATATTGGGAAAACCTAGAATATATTTTTTCCGTTACTTTGATACGGGGAAACCCCCAAGCTATTATATTACTAGGATATGAGGGAAATCAGATTGTCTTCTGTCGTTGCTAGGATGCGGGAGGAAACCTTAACTACCTTCTAGGTCTACAAGGTTTAGGTATATATTTTTGTTTCTTACGATTGCGCATTACGCCCTGGAAACACCCGGCCTATGTCCAAGTATTGAAGAAAATTGTTATTAGTATCACCTGGCAGTTGCTGCTATCCCCATGTAAGTAATTCCATGCTCAGGAGAACACATCCCTAAGCGAAAATCCTGCCAGTCCTCGCATCGCACTGCGGGGAATCCAGCTTCGTTGTTTACGGATTCCGCATAATACTTCCAGGCTCTCTTGTGACTGCAGAACGCTGAAACATTACAACATTGACTCCTCACAATGTTAATAGTCTCCTGTGTACTGTCCGAACATTAAATATAATGCTTAAATCTTTTCTGCACTGACATGACATTGCATCTAAATATAGCTCGGCCCTGAGTTACAGAAGGGATATGGAAACTTGGGATGGGGGCAGCAAAGGCAGAGGTAATGGGCTTCAGCACGCCCCCATAATTATTCGAAAGTCAATACTGTGTGGAGAGCAGCGGTTTTGGGACTGTGAGCTTGTTCAGAATCTGAACGTACAGAGTGCAAATTCCTGTTCATATGTTCTATAAAGTGTATGATAAAATGTAACATCTGAGGTTTTCACGGCGGTGACTGTGAAGAAAGCCGTCTTCTGGGATGTGGCTCCGTAGATATGTGTTAACTGACGTTTCGGAAGAACGTATCGCCTCCATCTTCAGGGTAGAAGAAACAAGAAAATCCGTGAGCGAGGAACCAGCTTGACCATTAGTCTGTCAGCACCTGCTCACGCTGGTTCCTCGCTCACGGATTTTCTTGTTTCTTCTACGCTGAAGATGGAGGCGATACATTTTTCCGAAACGTCTGTTAACACTATCTACACGGCGCCACATCCCAGAAGACAGCTTTCTTCATGTATGATACAAGACATACAAATATCTAGCACGTCTGAATGTCCGTTAAGAAGGTTGTTCAGTAACCAGTGGTGGGTTTCTTGGTGTGGACGTTCTTTAAATTGCTCTCCTAGCTTAGGGAACTGAAGCAGGCTTATGAGACCTCATGGCCGTGTGTACATGTTGCGCCAGTCTGTGTACATCTGTATGAATACCTGCCTATGTGCCAGTGTGTCCCCCTTTTCAGCTTTGAAGTTCTTGACCTAACAGAGCCCATCTCAAAGTCGTATTTTTAATTTCATCATAAAGGAGGAACGCGGTAGACTAGTTGGTTGAGGCACTAATGCTACAAACCGGAAGGTCACGGGTTCGAATCCCGATGAGGTCATTGGATTTTCCAATTGACCTAATCCTTCTAGCCGCACTATGACCCTGGAGTCGATTTAGCCTCTAACAGAAATGAGTACCAGGAATATTCCTGGGGGGTAAATGGTGGCCGACACGTAAGGTTGTCAACCTCGCCGCCATCTGTGAGCTGATTGTCTAGAAAATGTTGGAACCTCGACGTCTCACATCCCTATGGACCTCCACGGTAGGGATAGCTTCACCTTTCAACTTTGTCCATTTCAACACTAGTCCTACATATACACACATTTAGAGTTTACCTCTATTTCAAAATTCTTTCTACCTTCTGGGAATTTCTCTGTTCTTAACGTTATTTACGGATTATAAAACTAAATTTTGTTTCATACATTTTTAAAGATCACGATAAACTGTGGATTTGTAACAAACGTTTTATTATGTTTCAATCTACTTCGCTCTGTCAAGATGTTATGATCTAGCGGGCAGATAGCAACGTCTCGTAGGAAAATGTTTCTCCGAAATGTTAATACCTGCTTGCCAGAATATAGCAACATGTCATAACCCAGAAAAACACAATAGAAATCTTTAACGTCCACGGTTGTCCTACAAATTTTCCGTATTTTTCTTAGCGTGTCTTTCCAAATCCCATTGAATTCGTCATTGACGTACATTTTGCTCTTTCATTAAACACTGTGAAATCTTTTGCAGTCGAAACAGTGTTGTCAAATGATATATTGTCACGTGTTAGTGACTAGGTTTTATTCCACGCTTATAACACGGAACTACAAATAACTATAGCAATCTCACTGATTTACACATTCAGTATGTCATTAAAATTGCAGCGCACATAAGGTCTTCCACTTGTTCACTAGTCGTTGCTAGGTATTGGCTGCTAATATTTGTAACTCGAGACTGCTAACCACCGAATCCGACCTCGGAGTGAAGGTCGGAACCTCGGACAGGACTGCGTAGAAAACACCTAGTCCTTTATTGTTGCGGCAGTATATGTTTCCGTGGAAATATGTTTACCACGTCGTTGCCTAATAATGGCCGCATTTATTTATTCGAATATTCCGGCTTTCAGCCATCATGTCACAATATTTTGAGCACAGCTAACTATCTCACACACTTGTTAAGATGTAAATTCATGAGAATCATCTCTTTAATAAATTCTATGCGTATTCACAGGTAGTAGCATCGGTGAAATATTCAGAGTGCAGTAATCGCTCCCTTAATGCAAACTTTCGTTAGAGTGTTTAATAACATAGTTGAGTGGGAACGCTATGTATTACATAATTTCCCAGCAACACCAAACTTTCTGTATTCTGCCACGACTCACCAATAAGTTAGTAAACTGAAACTTTACTTGACACTTCTCCCCTGCAGCCATCAGACTGAAAGCTTACATAGAGCGCATTGAGGGAAATGTTCCCCGCTATCGTACTCATGAACCACGGCGGATATATCCTCCATATTCTGCTTTAAGCATTTTCTATATTCGAGAACATTCTGCCATTATCATTTCAGCTTCTGTTGCAAATTTTATCGGTAGAAAGTACTGCCTGCTCTGCTTTCAAGCACAACATATCCAACAGCTGCACTGAACAGAGTCGTTTCAGTAATACAGCCCTACATTTAAGTTTCTATAAAAGCCACTAAAGTGCTTAATTAGTTAAGCATGGGGACAACTTTACCTTTCATAAAAGCAGCTGTAGGAAACAAGGAAAATCCTGTGAAAATTTAGGTTTACAAACTTTTCATGTGTTCATTTTTAATAAAAGTAAAAGTAAAAAAGTAAAGCTATGCCTGTAACAGGCCGTGGAGGCCCATAGGGTTGCGAGATGTTGAGGTTCCCACATTTTCTAGACAACTGGCTCATAGATGGCGGCAAGGTTGTCAGCCTTACGCGCCGGCCGTCCTTTGCCCCCAGGAATATTCCTGGTACTCTTTCCTGTTAGAGGCTTAGTCGACCCCAGGGCCATAGTGCGGCTGGAAGGATTAGGTCAATTGAAAAAAATCCAATGACCTCAACGGGTTTTGAACCCGCGACCTTCCGGATTGTAGCATAGTGCCTCAAGTTCATTTTTAATAACGAATTTAAAATTATTTTTCTTCGACAGTTTTCTGAGGCAAATTAATTACTTGTATAATTTTGTAACTAACTTACGCCAAGTTAAGAAGCCGGGGTAGCGTAGTCAGTATAGCGACTGGCTACGGGCTAGATGACCAAGAAGTCGGGAGTTCGAGTCCTGGTAGGGTCAAAAATTTTTACTTCTTTATATCTTACAGACAAACTCTGAGGTCCACCCAACCTCCTATACAATGGGTACCGGGGATAAAGTGGCCGGCGCGTGAAGCTGACCACTCACCTCCAACTAGTGCCGAGATAAAGAAATTGTGGATCTATACATTCACTGTCCCATACGTCAATGCACAGTGCATAATTAGTGAAGCACGGGAACTTTACCTTTTGGCTTTTTTATGCTTACACAAAGTTAAACGGTTTATTGTTACCAGAGCATAATGATGTGATCTCAGTGTGGACTGGAATGGGGGGGGGTGTCTGCATTTTTGTAGGATAATTTTTTTTTAATTTGCATAGTGAGGGGTGGAGTCCAGTTGGGTCCACTCGGCACGGCGGCCACTGATTAGCCTATTGTACCTGCCCCGGGTGATTATGATGATGGATAATTTGGTGGAATGAAGATTGGTAGGGGAAACCGAAGTACTCGGGGAATACCTACCCCAGCGTCACTTTGTCCACCAAAAATCCCACTTGACCACACCCGGGTTTGAATCCGGGGCGCCGCGGTGGGAAACCAGCGACTAACCGCTTGAGCTATGGTGCGGCTTTTTTTTTATAGGATAGCTGAGAATATGGGAAGCAGTCGGGGGCGGCTGACAAAGCGTAGTCCCCCCCCCACAGCATGCATGCTGAGAATTCTTTCTTGTCGGGAAATCCAAGTGCACATGTGTGTATGTGTTTGTGCGGATAGCAGCAATGCAAACACGCTCAGCGAACATGCGTTGCTTTATGGCTCTGTCTTTCAGTTGCTGCAGGTACAAATACATATCTTCGTTTCCGTTGCTTACAGATCTTGTGCTGACATCTTTTGGCAGAAATCAGTATTTAATATTCGCTAAATTAAAGAGACATCTGTTGACAGTGAGATAACGTAATTATTCTGATGACGTTTCTTAAATATACACGCCGCATTGAAAAATCTGTTGGTCCGAAGCGTTAACTTTATACAGATGCATATTTTGTTGCGCAGGATTTATAAATAATGAGACATTTTAGAGAAAACATGTAATTTATATCTTGGATATGGATGTGATGGAGGACAGGGGTTAGATTGCCATCAGGGGCAAAAGATATTTTTTCCTGTACAACAGCGCCAAAAACGGCTCCGGGACTCTCCCGTCCTCCTATTCAATAGGTACAGAGGGCCCTTTCCTCGGGAGTAAAGACACTGGGGACGTGAAGCTGACCACTCACCTCCATCTACTGTCGAGGTTAAGATTGATGGAGCTACATCTCCACTCCCCCAATTCTTCATAATGGCGCTCTAAGCACAGGGACAACTTTACATTTCACCTATTCGTAACGTGATCTGAAGACAGGATTATATTGAACCCATACAGGTAAAAGTAACGCCATCTTCGTAACAGGCCGTGGAGGCCCACAGGGTCGAAGCTTCCACATTCTCTAGACAATCTACTCACAGATGGCGGTGAGGTTGTCAGTCTTACGCGCCGGTCTCCCTTTACCCCCCAGGAAGATTCCTGGTACTCATTTCTGTTAGAGGCTGAGTCGACCCCAGGGCCATAATGCGGCTGCAAACTTTAGGTCAATTTAAAACTCCAATGACTTCATCGGGAATTGAACCCGCGACCTTCCTGCTTGTAGCATAATGCCTCAACCAACTACGCTACAGCTTGCACTTTTATATTAAACCTATAAGGTAAAGTTGTCCCTGTACTTAACTAATTAAGCACTACGCCATGAAAGCGGATGTATGAGTTGATGTATAGGTCCAAATTTCCTTGGCCTCGGCACTAGCTGGAAGTGACTGGTCAGCTTCACGCTCCAGCCACTTTGCCCCCAGGGAAAGAGCCCTTCGTACCCATTGGATAAGAAGTCGGGTGGACCCCGGAGCCGGCCTGATCGACGTGGAGAAGAGAAAATTCTTGATTCTACCGGAACCCGGCTGTCCAGCTCGTAACCAGTCGCTATCCCGATGCGAAATAAATTTAAATTCGCCCGGTAATATTTTATGTGACCCCGAAATATCAGATTTCATCTAAATATGTTTGCGGACATCTACCGGGGGCGTCATTTCCCAGAAGGCAGTATTCATCTTCGGCTGAATCCGTTTAGTACTTCCGGAGATGGACGCGGAGTTCCTCGTATACTTGTACTTCGTAAAACGGATATATAAGCAGTGCCTCGAAACGTCCTAGTGCGACAGTTTTTTTGTCAGTTGCCACTGAACGTTTCTCAATATACATGAAACATGAACACACACACGACGCTACAAAAGAAATCGATACCTCGACATGATATTCTCAGAGGGAAACCCCCAAGGTTCTTGTTCAATATCTAGGGAGCTGATTACACTAGGGAGTAGGTAAACTGTTCTGTTTTGAAATGCTTTGAAAAGAACTCTGCTGTTATCGCAGGTTCGGGTCCAGATTCCGAATGAAATGTCCCTAAATTCGGGGATAAATTCTCGGAGTAGCATTGTCCTGCCTGTAAAGAATCTACCCACCAGATGCAGTGGTTGATCAAATATTGCTGCTGCTTTGTATTTAATAATCACGAGCCGGAGACTCGGTATCATTGCTTAGGCCTTCGCGGCTTCCTTTCCTCCCTCCAGGCAAAATCCGGAGGAGCACCTCATATTAGGCCACGACCGCATCCTTCCACATTAGCTAGACAGACAGACAGAGAGGTAGGTGGGTAGATAGTGTATAGATAGATAAGATTAGATTAGATCTGATCAGATAGTTGGATGGATGGACAGACAGATAGCTAGACAGACATAGCTAGACAGACAGATAGCTAGACAGACAGATAGCTATACAGATAGATAGAGAGATAGATAGATAGATAGATAAACAGATAGATATGGATAATTCGAATGATGCGTGGATGACTGGATCGATAAACAACTAGGAACGGACATTCAGATACTCAGAGAGCAAGGTGATGTCATAAAGTCCCTCTTATTATCTTCAAACTAAAGATAATTATCTTTTTTTTCGTCTATTATAATAGACGAAAAAAAGAATCGTAACATTTTGACAGCGAAAAGCTTCATTCCTTCATTCGGAATTAAAGATTATTATCAGTTGCTATGGACTAATTACTTGGGCTTGGCGATATTGCGGTGAATGCCTTAACTCACTTAAGTCTTCAAACGACGAGCGGGCGAAGATAGACGAGAGATCACAACCCGGCTGCAACGGTTTTCCTCCATTTGGAAAGAAATCGGCGTGTCCAACACGCGAAGGGAAGCCCAGAACACCTCCGTCCGTGTGGATCACATCAACAAATATAGCGTCTCCTTTACTCAGACGAAGCCCAGTATGGACGTATTTGAACAGAGGATAGGCTGGGTCCAGTCCTGTGCGCAGAAAGTTTTGCGATTACTGACCGTCACAACACACACAAACAAAACTTAACAAATAATGAAAGGCTGTAATGCCGGTGGTACGAACTGCGTAACTTGAGTAATAAAGGTAAATTTGTCCCTCTGCTTAACTAATTAAGCACTACGCCACGAAGGCGTATGTGGAGTGGATGTATAGGTCCACATTTTCTTGACCTCGTCACTAGTTGGAGGTGAGTGGTCAGCTTCACGCCCCTGACGCTGTACCCCCAAGGAAAGAGCCTCCAGTACCCTTTGGATAGGAGGCTGGGTGGGCCCCAAAGCCGACCTGGACGATATGGAGGAGAGAATATTCTGACACTACCGGGACTCAAACTCCGACCCCTTGGCCGTCCAGCCCGTAGGCAGTCGCTATACCAAGTGCGCTACCCCGGATCACATGATTTGAGTAATTGGATGACTTAACTGACTATAAAGATCTGAATGACTTGATGATTGAAATAATCAATTGACTCGCTCTCATATTGAATAATAATTCGTGATTACTGGATATCTGTCTTCCATTCCTTCACCTGAGGACCGGAAAAGGAACAGTTTCCGAAACACTGCGTTGTTTAGATCACCAGGCGATGAACAAAGTCCATAAGGCCCAGTGATCCCGCGTGTTATACACCATCTTCAGGAACCCTTTAGATCCTACCTGAATGGTGTGTGATTGGCTGGCGGATTGCTGCCTCGTGTTCTCGCTTGTAGAAACGGAAGGTTCGCTGCTAATGCCAACCCCCGCTATTGAACATCTTCATGAGCTTATTGAAGCCAGTTTGCATCTAGATCAATGTTTATTAATTGATGTTCCATGTTCCACGAAGGGCTTCTCGCTTCCCCCACCATGTGGAGAACGAACCCTTGTCTGTCCGTATCTGCTTACTCAATAAGCAACCACGCTTCCTATCTGGAGGTCGTCTGCTTCGTACATAACCTGACAGCGCAATGTCGTTGTTGCAAGGGGCCCAATTAACATGGATATAAGGTTTTAGTTGGTGAACTTAGAAGGAAAAGGCCTTTTGGGTAGATAATATTAAAACATATTGTAAATAAGATTACTATCTTCTAGAATATTAGCCGGGATAGCGTAGTCGGTATAGCGACTGGCTACGGGCTGCTGCTGCTTCTTCACTAGTCGTAACTACGATTAGTTATTACACTTTCAAGATTACTGTAACTATAGCATATGTAACGTCACACACTAAGCCCTCTAATTCTTCTTCTGGCCACACTGCTCTTCCCTTTGAACTTCGGAACTCAAGTGAAGTCAATTCCCATTCCCGCATTATCTCATATCCTCTCGGCACGGACCACGAACAGAAAACACAGTTCCACTGCAGCGTAGTGCAGACCACACAGAAAACAAGTCACGTGATAACTATCTCGCCAGTCCATTGGGGCGCTAAATGTTGCCTAGCAACGAACTATAAACATGCGTAATATTGTTGCGTGACCTTCAACGAGAAGTTTTTTATCGCGCCGTTTCCTGACAATACACGTTACATTGTGCTACAACAGCGCTTGAACGGTCATAAACTTGACCGCCGACAAGTTTAAGCCTCTTAATATTTTCTATGTCTGACTTCACTTTGTCCTATACAGCGGGCATGTTCATTCTCCTTTCTGTGCCCTCTTATAATTCCTCGGCATGGACCCCACGGAAAATACCGTCATCTGTTATCAAGAATGCTTGTTTATTAGTTCGTTACCTAGCAATGGTTATCCTATTTTTGAGAGCGTAACTCCGGGACTACTTTTACCGAGCCGTTGCCTAACAATGGTCATATGCATCACAATATTATCTATAAACAATTATCGCGTTAAATAAATAGGCTCTTTGGATGCTGATTGGATTTTGTCAGCTCAGAACGTGATCAATGTGGCGGACTCATATAACATTCTGGGACCCATTAAAGAAGTAAGATGTCTTGATCAGCTGAGTTCATTCCAGGGAGTCGGCTAATATGAAATGTGTCGTATTTATCCAACATCGGACTTGAGCGTGCTTCTCTGGTTATCAGACAGAGAGGTCAATTCGTTACAACGTATGCCACTCCACTAGCAAAATTTCAATTTAGTTTAACATTACGGCTGTTCGGAATTACGGAACTGAGTCTGATATTGGATCAGAACGTGATCTCCGCGCATGCGTAGCTGAACCGGAGGGAGAACCTGAGGGAGTTAATTAAAACATTTGTACACCCAACCGCCAACGCGTTGTGGGCGCAAGAGCTAAAATGAGGCTTTTACGGACGGTTCTGAACGCCTGACAGGTCGGTCGGTTGAGTGAACATGTTGACAGACTGACAGATGAAGTTTAGCTGCGAGATTCAAAGCGACAGAGGAAATTAATAATAATAATAATAATAATAATAATAATAATAATAGTTGCATATTCCGCGTATCTTTTGTTCTCATTGAAAAACATCAGTAATTAATTTCCCGGTCTTAGTTTTTCCTCGGCCGCGCCATAGCTCAAGCGATTAGTCACTGGCTTCTCACCGTGGCGGCCCGGGTTCGATCCCGGTTCTGGTCAAGTGGGATTTGTGATGGAAAAAGTGGCACTGGGGCGGGTTTTCTCCGAGTACTTCGGTTTCTCCTGCCAATCTTCATTCCACCAAATTCTCCATCATCACCCGGGGCAGGTACAATAGGCCAATCAGTGGCCGCCGTGCCGAGTGGACCCAGTTGGACTCCACCCCCCACTAAGCGAATAAAAAATAAAATAGTTTTTCCTCCCCGTACAAATTACTCGCATTTCGGCTCGCTTTATCGGCCTTCTAATTTGCTTGCATTGTATTCGCAGTTCTAGTCAGGATTGTCATTAGCAAACTTCGGTCATTCCCTTATGTAAGGATGTTCTAATGAGAACTCTGTCTGAATCATTGAAAGGTTCAAAGTGCTATAGGTTGGAATCTATCCTCGTGTAGTCTTGTGGGGTTTCCAAAGTTTCAGAGGAAGAACTACCTTCCATCTTCAGTGTCGAAAAGTAAATCAAGGAAAAAGTAGCAAACGGAATGAATTTCTACCGAAGTACATTACGTCACATTCCATACGATTTTTTTATTATTTCCTTTTATTGCTAGTGGGGTGGGACTAAGTTCCTTGTACTGCGGCCACTTCTGGCTTATTGTACCAGCTCCAGATGATAGGTGAGGGTGATTGTGGAGCAATTGGTGGAATGAAGATTGGCAGGGGAAACCGAAGTACTCGGAGAAACCCTGCCCCAGCGCCACTTTGTCCACCACAAATCTCACTTGACCAGACCTGGGATCGAACTCGGGCCGCCGCTGTGTTCCAGATGATAGTACTAACATAATTAGGAGATACCGACTAAGCTAGGTCTGGACGATCGAAGAATCGGGGTTCGATTTCCAGCAGGAGCAAAGAACTTGTCAAGTAGTTACTATAGGATTCTGACGATGGTGTATAACACACTGATATATTGGGTTTTTGGACTTTATCCATCGTCCTGGTTTTTAAGATAACTAATAAAAACACGACGTTTCGGAAACTGGATCTGTTTCCATCCTCAGGTGAAGGAAAACACCTATTCTGTTGGGTCCGTTAGAAAGAGCTAGCCTCAATCACTGGACTGTGGGTTGTATCCCCGAGGGTAAAGCGGCATGGGCGTGAAGCTGACCACTCACCTCCATCTAGTGCCGAGGTCAAGAAAACTTAGGTCTGTACCTTCACTCCTCCATACGCATTCATGACTTCGTAATTGTGAATAATGACTTGGAAAACGCTAACCGTCATTCTGCAGACCGTTATATTAATAAAATAATTCCGTGGAATCAAGTCCCTCTTGAGAAGATAACAATAGCTCAGCCATTCAAGAAAATACCAACATTTTATGGAACCAGGAGGTTCCTTTTTATGTTCCTGAGCCAGATGAATCTAATCCATAACCGCAGCCTCTTTATCTAAGTTACGTTTTAATAGTGTGGCATGTAGTCCCGTTGCTAAGAGGTGACTGTGAAGACATCAGCCGTTGCTAGGTAATGGCCCCACGCAACAATAGAGGAGATGTCACGATACGTTACGCATACAGCCGTTGCTATGTAGCGCCCGCTGGATACGCGTGCGCGGTGACGTCACACAACAGAAGAGCTGATGCAGGCAATATATTCCTTTAATTTACGTTTAGGTCTTTATATTGGTTTCTTTACTTAAGGTTTCCACAGAAAAATTAGTTACAGGAAACGCTAGGACTCACCCGTTATCCTGGGAAGTTTTGGATCCTTGTCATCCCTAAGATTCTGCCCGGTGTATCCTGCTACCTCCGCTCCGAGGCTGAAGCCTATAATGTGCACATTGCTGAGGGGGATCCCCCTACTGTCCAGGTAGTCTAGAAACTTCGCCAAGTAAAGCCCCACTACTTGACAGTTCCGAACAGCCGCGATGTACCACGGCATAGCTGAGAGCTCATGCCAGTCCACCAAGATCACGTTGTAGAAGCCTCGCTGTAGGTACGCTGTAAACAGGGAAATCAATCGATAGGTTACTTAACCGTTCTGTTACTGATTCCGAGTGACTTAAGTAACTGTATCTGTCAAATCGCTCCGTAGCTCAAGCGGTTAGTCGCCCGGGTTCGATCCCGGGTCTGGTCAAGTGGGATTTGTGGTGTACAATGTGGCGCTGGGGCAGGTTTTCTCTGAGGACTTCGGTTTCCCCTGCTAATCTTCATTCCACCAATTGCTCCACAATCACCCTCACCTATCTTCTGGGGCTGGTACAATAGGCCAGAAGTGGTCGCAGTACAAGGGACTTAGTCCCACCCCACTAGCAATAAAAAAACTGTATCTGCCGCGCCAACATCAACTAGAATAATCCATGTAACAGGCCGTGAAGGCCCATACGGTTGTGAGACGTCGAGGCTCCCACATTATCTAGACAATCGGCTCACAGATGGCGGTAAGGGAGACCTAGGAGTAAAAGTAAAGGTACAGCCATCCCTATAACAGGCCGTAAAGGCCCACAGGGTTGTGAGACGTCCAGGCTCCCACATTTTCTAGACAATTCGCTCACAGATGGCGGTGAGGTCGTCAGGCTTACGCCTCCGGCCGGTTGTCCTTTACCCCCCAGGAAGATTCCTGGTAATCATTTCTGTTAGAGGCTGAGACGACCCCAGGGACATAGTGCGGCTAGAAGGATTAGGTCAATTGCAAAATTCAATTAACTCATCGGGAACCAAACCCGCGACCTTCCGGCTTGTAGCATAGGCCTCGACAAACTACGCTACCGCTTGCCCCCTATATGTAGAGGTATAGCTCCACTATTCACGACTTGGTAACTAGTTAGAGATGAGCAGTCAGCTTTGCGTCCGGTGATACAACCCCGGTACTCATTGGATAGGAGGCTGCGTGGGTTCCGGAGCCGGGCCGGACGCTATGAAAAAGAGAAAAATTTCTTTCCCCTGCCGGTAATCGAACCCCGGTCAACCAATCCGTAGCATAGTCCAGTCCGCTATACCGACTGAGCTATCCCGGCTCCAGAATTATATATACATAATCATTATAATAGAATGCTGGTATTTAAAATTTTAAAAAATTATTCAGTGCGATAAGATAAAACAAAATACCGAGCAGGCGGGCTCAAGCGATAAAGTTTCTGACTTCTACTCGAGAAGTACTGAGTGCGAATCTCGGCTGGGATACAGACTAAACTGACCGAGATTTTTCGTGGTTTTCCTCAGCCCTGCCAGTCATTTTCCAGGAAGGTGGAAGGCCAGGACCGCCTCCTTCCAAGTCCCTTCCACTTAATCATCCTATAATTCGAAGCTACATAGCCTGAAATGTTAATAGCGTCGTTAAATAGATCATGAAGTAAATGGAACTACAAAATAAATCGCGATTTACAAATAACGACGAATGATGAAGCTTCTCCCTTACCGGCGAGACATGGGGTGAGCCCTCTCCACTGTTGCAGCCCTGTCCAGCGAGCTTAATGAGAGATTCAGTTCTTGGCTTCTATGTGGTTCTAGAGCGGCCAAACTGCACTCATTTCGCTTCTGAGACGGATTCTTACATGTCAGTTCATGCACAGTAAACCCCCGTTATAACTGCTTTACGTAATAATTTTTTGTCTTTCTGTGTTTATTAGGTAAGCCATAAGGAAGCAGACCAC
Organism: Cryptotermes secundus; assembly: GCF_002891405.2. Lineage (NCBI taxonomy): Eukaryota > Metazoa > Arthropoda > Insecta > Blattodea > Kalotermitidae > Cryptotermes > Cryptotermes secundus. The sequence continues at coordinate 75,661 of NW_019731580.1, read as the reverse complement.
TGGGGAGACCAAGGAGTAGGTGGGTGGACAATATTAAAATGGATCTTAGAGAAATAGGATGGGATGGTATGGTTTAAATTGATCTGGCTCAAGATAGGGACCAGTGGAGGGCTCTTGTGAACACGGCAATGAATCTTCGGGTTCCATAAAATGCTGGGAAATTCTTGAATAGCTGCAGATTTGGCGGCTCCTCAAGAAGGGTTCAGGTCCATAAGTAAGTAAATATGTTTATGAGGTGCGGACACGCGGTATCGTAGATAATTCAGGCACTATGTTACAAGCCAGAAGGTCGCGGGTTCGATTCCCAATGTCATTGGATTTCTCAATTGACCTAATCCTTCCAGCTGCAGTATAACCCTAGGGTCGACTCAGCCTCTAACAGAAAAGAGTACCAGGAATATTCCTGGGGGTAAAGGGCGGCCGACACGTAAAGCTAACAACCTCACCACCATATGTGAGCCGATTATCTATTAAATGCGAGAGCCTCGAAGTCTCACAACCCTATGGACCGCCACGATCTGTTACACGGATAGCTTTACGTTTTTTTGTTATTTTGGATTATTGTTTGGATATTTTAGTTCGTAAATCAATATACATACACGCTGCAGTGCAGCGGTTGGCATGCATTACTTTTGGTCAGACCTGTACCCGTTTATTCAGTGATGAACCAGTGCTGAGTCAGTAATAACCTGCTATCCGAAGCAGCATTGTTCTTTTATCAGAGGCTGGCCACTAGTGTCAGCATACAGTGCAGATCAATACGCGTATGCAATTTAGCACGAAAACCGTTCGTTTGTTTCTCTTCCTGGAACCGGATTATAGCTTATATGTGATCATTAAATGTAGGAGTTAACAGCTTGAAGCATACGCACTGTTTCATCATGACCATAACAGAATCCTACTTGTACATGAGCTCGCAATATATCCACCGACTGTACTGGCAGTACGTAAGAGGATGAACATATGACCAAAAATCCCTCAGTGAAGTGTCTGGATTTCTATCACGGTAGCCGAGAGGTCTAAGGCAATTACTGTCTTCGCTCGCTCGGAAGCCGGGATCGTGGTTCGGATCCCACACATAGCATGGATGTTATTTTGTGTGTGTGTGCTTTTTTCTGTGTTTGTGTACAGGTAGAGGCCTTGCGACGAGCTGATCACCCGTCCAAGGAGTCCTACCAAATGTGTAAGATCTAGAAAAACCGAAGTGAACGGAGAAGTTCATGGAGGTAGGCCTAGGCCCACTGGGGCTGTAGTGCCAAGGAAAAAAAAAGTGTCTGGATAAGGGACTGGCAGCCGACGTACGTAGAATGTTTCTCATCACCAATGCACCCAAGCAGATTCCCTCACGAAATCTCGCATTCAGTGTGTACAAGCCCACAAAATACCCACCAATTTTGGCGTCAGTATGTAACAGATGAACTTATAAAGTGTACCTATAGATCTTTTGAATAAATAATTGTAGTAAACAATTTAAATTTTCCATCAGATCCTGTAATGAGAATGATGCGATAGGTGGAACTCAAACAGTGCTTTAGCTCGGATTATCGAGGTGCGCTGTAGTTAGCGTAAACAGTTAATAGATGGCGGTCGCAGCACCTTTCACTATATTGCTGAAACATCAAATAGCTCCTGACTCGGAGCTTAACGGAGTGCAAATAAATATGTTACAACGCTGTGCGGCAGATAGCTGGGTCCAATCTGATAATTTTTTTTTTTTGGAATACACCAATGACTGGAAACGCATCCTTTTGGCACTAAGGACCACAAAAGTTTCCCAGAGGATGCATAAGTTTTAGGGGATGTTATCGTTGTTTTACATTACAAAAGTTGCCGACTTCATTGCATATTCTGCACCGCCTGACCATGTTATGCTGAACTGTCTGTAAAATTCCCTGCATTTCCCGGATGGTTCCAGCTGCTACTGCAGTTCTTGTCACAAGATCATGTTGTGTCTCGTACATCAGGCTCTGCATGTACGGGGCCAGGTTACTGGGCCTCCACGTCCAAAGTTTCATCCAAATACTCACCGACAACATTAGTGCAGTGTGCCGGGGCGCCATCATGCTAGAACCACATTTCACGTCGGACTTCCAAAGGCACCACTTCCAGCAGCTCGGGTAAGGTCTCTTGGAGAAATGTTAGGTAAATGTTACCAGTAAGCCACAAAGGTAAGAGGTAAGGGCGTTCTCCTTCACATTTGAAAGGCCTTCCGGACATGGGTGTATTAATAGTATATGATCATATCGAACCCATCTATCTTCCACAGGGCATTGTTTACGTCCTGCATAAGTGAGGCACATCGTGCAGGGCGTGAAAGCCTCAATATTACGTAACTCACCATCCCTTATCACGGATCCGCTGAGGCCGCCTCCTCTCTCCGTGAATCCATGCACATATACCACTGTGGGGTGTGTACCACTAATGTGAGAGGCCTCTAGAGACAAGTCGTCATCAAGGTACAGCTTCTGTGAAATTAGGGGGTTAAACCTGCAAAATAAATCAGTTCTCTGTGTTATTTGCTAGAGTTTAAATGCTGTAACATCGATCTCTGTAACATTTCCGGCGGAAGTTCGCAATGCAAGGTGACATTGGTCGTATTTCGTTACCGTAATTTTGAATATATTTCAGGTACAGATGATTTTAACGACATAACTAACTCCATGGAACAGAGCTCTTTTTTCGAAAAGCGGCCAGTCCCGTAACTACCCAAGAATATCCCAATATTTTATAGAAGCTGAAAATTCATTGCCGTGTTAATAACAACCCTCCACTGGTCCCTATCCTGAGCCAGAGCAATCCAGTCCTTATCACCCCAGCCTATTTTTTCAAGGTAAATCCTAATATTATCCTCCCACATACGTCTAGGTCTACTTATTGGCCTCTTTCCTACCGGTTCTCACACCAAAATTCTCTATGCTTTCCTCTTCGCCCCCATGTATGCTACACTGCCTATCCAACTCATCCCTGCCCACCTCATCCTCCTTGACTTGATCATTCTAATTATACTTGGAGAAGAGTACAAGTTATGAAGCTCCTCATTATGCAGTTTTCTCCAACCTCCTGTCACTTCATCTCTCTTCGGTCCAAATATTCTCCTCAACACCCTGTTCTCAAACACCCTCAGTGTGTGATCCTCCCTTAATGTCAGAGATCAAGTTTCACGGCCACACAAAATTACAGACTAAATTATAGTTCTGTATATTCTAATTTTTATGATTTTAGACAGCAGACGAGAAGACAGAAGGTTCTGGACTTAACGGTAGCAAGCGTTAACCGAATTCAGTCTCCTTAATTTCCTCCTTAATAAAATTCTGATTATAAAAAGATAAAACAGTCCCGTCGAGTGTGACTGATGAAGATCCAGTCACACTGGACGGGACTGTTTTATCTTTTTATAATACTGTTAATGTGACGGACCAAAATGAAACAAATCAAAATTCTGATTCGTTGTTGTGGATCCCAGAAGAAGACGGAAATGTATAGCACAATTTACCTGGAAAGCCTCGTGCGAAGAAAAGTCTGGCTGTGTCAGGGAAACATGACATGATAATATTAAAATTGACCTCAGGGTGTGAGATTGTGGACATGAATTCATTTGCCTCAGGATACGATTCAGTGATGAGACACTGTACAGAGAGTATTGAATGATGATCGCAGTCTTCTGGGACGGAACGCCGTATAGTCTGATCTTTTTCGGCATTTCGGAGTAACATACTGCTTCCACCTACAGGGCCGAAATTTCACCTTTGTTTCTGAAGATCAATGCAGCACGGTCCTCCGAGACGTCGGTAAACATATACCAGATTATCCCAGGTCACATCCTCATAGTCGCCATCTTGATAAACTCACTGTAGTAAGCGCCCATACAAATAAACAAACTCCCTGGCCTGCATTCCGCAAGCGAGCTATACCGACCGAGCGACCGCCGCTTGTCAGCGAAGTTAGCGCGAACTTCAGCGGATAGAGGGTGTCGCGTGGTCAGCGCAACGGACCCCCACGGCGGTTAATCTCGGTTTTCTAGACCGGAGCCGCTATTTCCTTGAAGTAGGTCTTCAATAATCCTCACGAGGCTGAATGGAACCCGTTCCAGACCCACTACTTCTCATAAAATCTGGTAGCGCCGGGAATCGCACCAGAGACCTCTCGAACTGTAGTCAGGAACTCTGACCACTAGACCACAGAGGCGGTAACTTCGTCGACAAGCGGCGGTCGCTCGAACGGTATAGTTCGCTTGCGGACTTCAGGCCACGGAGTTTGTTTTTTCAGCGAGTCAGCGCCCATGAAGAATTTAAACTGTGTCTGTTCATATTAGCCTTCAGCGAGACAGATTCTTCTGTTAGTGAAGAGAACCTGGGGTAACTTACAGAACTGAGGAGGAAACAAAATGTACTCTGCTACTTTTCTTTTCACAGTTTATAAGAGTAGCCATTTTCTCTGGGGTCACGCGGTAGCGTAGCTAGTTGAAGCACTATGGTACAAGCCCGAAACCCGCGGATTCGTTTCCCGATGAGGTTACTGGATTTTTCAGTTGACTAATCCTTCCATCCGCACTATGGCCCTGGGGTCGACTCAGCCTCTAACAGAAATGAGTACCAGGAATATTCCTGGGGGGTAAAGGGCGGTTGGTGCGTAAGACTGACGTCACCGCCATCTGTGGGTCGATTGTCTAGAATATATGGAAGCCTCGACATCTCACAACCCAATGGGCATCTACGACCTGTTAAAGGCATAGCTTTAACATTTTTACCTAGCCATTATCTCTATGCACTAAACTTTGTCGCTTACCCTTTTGATATCACAGCTTTTCATCAATGAAAATCTTCATAAAACACCGTACAGAAAATCATCCCAAGGGCCAAGTTCTTTTTCACCATTCACCGAAATAGAAAAAGCCCTAGAGGCAGAGAGATTTTGTTTGCATGTCGATTAGTTGTAACGTTGCCAACCTTTGCAATTCATGTAGATCGGGTAGTCTGCGTCATACTGAGCAAATCAATGAGAACTCTGCCTGTACGAAAGTTCTGGAAGTACGAAACTGAAAGAGAATTTATTTTTTTTTTCAAATCGAAATCGAGACTTTCTTATCTCGATTCGATCTCGAAAATTTGAGACCCCCCGCATATGTAAAAAAGTATATTTATTTATTTATTTATTTATTTATGTATTTATTTACCTTGTGTACAGCAGGAATGATACATCCTCTCTCTCATCAATCGGACATCCTAAGTACGAGTTGTCTTTCGGCCGCAGTCTGAATTTCAGCGTTTCGTCTCCTGAAATAGAACGAGTTTGACAAGATTCCTTCCCATTATATGTCCAAAGTTCTGCAGTGCTGCCATCTTTGTTCTGTCACATCACACGTAACATCAAAGATATTATATGCACTGCCATTTCCTGTCTCCCTCCCTCACGACTAGGAAGTTCAGGCAGTATACCCGAAGAAGGCGTTCAAACATCCGTCCAGTAGGTAAACGGGCTTGAATCTGGACCCAGTTACCGAATGCCGAGATGAAACGCCCTGTCTTCTGGAATATGACGGCATGCAATCCGTTGGAGATAAGCTGTAGTTTCAGAGGAACATTTCGCTCCCATTTTCAGGATCGAATAATAATTGAAGCAAGAAACCAGCATGAAATAGTTGCCTACTTGAAAGTACCTTGAACTGCATGCTACCCTTCTCATGCCGATTTCTCGCTCTGCCACGTGTCTAAACCTGAAAATAGAGGCGACATATTCTTCCTTTACCTCGACTAATTTACAATGGAATACACGGTGTTATGTCGGAGAAGGAGAGCTCCATAATTACTGCTGTTGTCTGTTGGAAAATCAATTGCTGTTTCACAGGAATTTGTCGCTTCCACCTTCAGGGTTAAAGAATATGCCAAGCAGGAAACCAGCATGTTAGAGGTAGCAAGCTGCCTCAAGATACACGGCATATATTCCTCCGAAACGTCGGTTGGTTTCAAACGGACTGTTGTAACCCAGAATCATTGCTGGGGGAATCCCAAATTTTCATGAACGAGGTATTCCCTTCATAGCAGTGAAAGGGTCAATATTATGTCCTGCATATATTTGTATATTTATTTTACATCATTTATTCTTTTGTTTGAAAACTGCATGTAAACTGTATATCCGTAAGTGTGAGCGGAATATTTTGTTACGCTGGACATTTTTCTAGTACATGTTGGTACTTGATGATTATACTTTGCACTCAGAATTTTATGATTTACATATGAATAATAGCACAGTCGGTATAGCGACTGGCTATGGGCTGGACGACCGAGAGGTCGGAGTTCTAGTCCCGGTAGTGTCAAAAATTATCTCTCACCCACGTCGTCCAGACTGACTTTGGGGTCCGCCCAATGTGTACCGGGGGCTCTTTCAACGCGGGTAAAGCGACCGGCGCGTGAAACTGAACACTCACCTCCACTCACCTTGCCGAGGGCAAGAAAATATGAATCAATAGATCCACCCCCCATACGCCTTCATGGTGTAGTGCTTAATTAGTTAAGCACAGGGACAACTTTACTTTTTATATTAAACATATAAAACCAAAATAGCTTTACAGAGTTTGGGTCAAGTTCGAAGTTAATCTTTTTTTTTAACTTCATAAAATGGACGCTTATTTTGGATGTTGCGCCTGTCTATAGCATGTTATTTCTTTTAATTCTCTTATTGGTACAATTACTGTGTCTCTGGATATTATCCATTGTCCTGCTTTTATTTAAAACACACAAAATAACCAAAAAGCCACTAATTGATTTTCTTCGTTGAAGAATGCTGTCTTCTGGGATGTGGCATCCTGCATTGTGGTAGGTGTTTATGAATCTTTCGGAGGAGCATTTACCTCCATTTCAGGCTGTATCGAATGGGCCCAGCTGAGTAGATTCCACTTGATGACGAAGACAGAATCCTGTCTCCGAAACGCTGTGTGTTTTAAATAAAAACAGGACAATTAATAATAACGAGAACCACAGTAACTGTATCAATATATCATTGTAAAACTTTTAGATCATATTCCCTTGTTGAATTGGATTCTATATTTGAAATCTAACAACAAGAGCTTTCGGATAGCTTTGGGTTTGGTTCGTACTGATTTAACATAACCCCGACTTTGTAATAGTGGCAAAGAAAGGTAAAGCTATCCCTGTAGCAGGCCGTGAAGGCGTTGAGGGTCCCACATTATCTAGACAATCGGCTCACAGATGGCGGTAAGGTTGTCAGCCTTACACGCCGGGCTCCCTTTACCCCTCAGGAAGATTCCTGGTACTCATTTCTGTTAGAGGCTGAGTCGACCCCAGGGCCATAGTGTGGCTGGAAGGATTAGGTCAACTGAAAAAATCCACCTCTTCGGCACTCGAACCCGCGACCTTCCAGCTTGTAGCATAGTGCCCCAACCAACTACATTACCGCGTGCCCCCTGTAATAAGGGCCCACCTAAGGAAAAAGAATGTGAAACTAAGAAATTTAAAAATGGAATTTATGGAATATGCATTTCCATATCTGTTTCGTACAGAAATCGTCTGAAATATAAAACTGTAATTAAGCATTATCAAGCTTTAGTTTGTAGTTTAGTTGTAAAGTTAAGGTGTGCTTTGGAATGTCATATAAGACGACCAAAAAGCCTGTAATTGATTATTTTATATTGAATGCTGTTTCCTGAGCTGTAGTGTTTTGCTGTGTGGTTGATTTATATGAACGTTTCGGAGGAACGTCCTGCCTCCATTTCGGTCTCTTCCACCATGAGGATGGAAATAACGAGTTCCATCGAAACGTCAGGAAACATCTACAAGTTTACACGGCGTCACATCCTAGATTATAGCAATCACCACAGACACTGTTTTGAGACCCTCAAATCTCACATTCTGAGCACTAACAATGCTATTGTTCTACGCTGTGACCGTGCTGCTGGGAACACAAAATAAAAATCTGAAATTATTTACTCTCATTTTATGAACTATTCCAACAAAGTAATGAAAAGTGAAACAAACTTCTGTTGTCGCCTCTAAGTCAGCATCAATATTAATTAGTATTTCCTTTAGGTATTAGAGGTGGTTAGGGGCACGCGGTAGCGTAGTTGGTTGAGGCACTATGCTACAAGCCGGAAGGTCGCCAGTTCGATTCCGGATGAGGTCAATGGATTTTCCAATTGACCTAAACCTTCCAGCCTCATTATGGCCTTGGGGTCGACTCAGCCTCTAACAGAAATAAATACCAGGAATCTTCCTGGGGGGTAAAGGGAGACCGGCGAGTAAGACTGAAAACCTCACTGCCATCTGTGAGCCAAATGTCTAGAGAAAATGTGGGAGCCTCGACGTCTCACAACTCTGTGGGCCGTCACGGCCTGTTACAGGGATACTTCACCTTTTTCATTAGAGGTGGTTGAGAAACACTGCATTTACATAGTAAACTCGACAACACATTTCAAAATCGACAGAGAAGGGGGGGGGGGTTATTTCGTGTCGGAGCCTTGATAACCGACAGTATGGAACACAAATATGTTTAAGTTATTTTAGAAGATATCTTTTAGGAAAATACAAATTATCACATGACATACCTTATGTGAATATTTCCGTCTTCTTGGATGTGGCTCCGTGTAGATATTTTGTTAACCGACGTTTCGGAGGAACTTATAACCTCCATCTTCAAGGTATAAGAAATCCGCGAGTGAGGAGCCGATACGTTCCTCCGAAACGTCGGTTAACACAATATCTACACGGCGCCACATCCCAGAAGATGGCAGTCTTCATAGTCGCCGCTGTGAAAACCTCAGATCTTACAACTTCTTGCGTGTATTTAATAAAATGCTTTTTGTTTTTGAATCTGATATTCACTTCTCTTGACACAGAATGTTACGCCTGTTGTGAAACGCGACTGTTCATTAACATATTTAGAGGATTCATGCACTAATGTATATAATATTTAATTAAATATAACATTGTTTTCGTGACCTTTTTGTTTTATGATACACCTAAATTTTGCAACAACATATATCTGTAATAAATAAATATCAGATTTTTTGTGAAATAACAAATACGGAATTTTTAAAACATACTAAGAGTATTGTTTATACCCTTCCTACACTCGTATTTGTATCGATTCTTTCTCTCTATCGAGAATCGCAAATAATGACTGAATGTAATCCAAACGAATTGTTCAATCATTATTCTGTGGTTTACGTTACTGCGGCACAAATAATATTCAGTGTTCGTCACTCCTAAGTTGCTGTCAATGGAAGTCCTTCTTTTGGTTCACGACAATCTGCAACTATTAATTTTATTGGAATGAAGAGTACTTAGTGTGTGAACTTAGCCGACCCAGGAGGATACTCGCGGTGATAGAGCACCAGAGCAGACTGTAGGCAAACATAATCACCACCACTAGCTCACCAAAACTGTGCCGACACTACACCAGCAGCAGGACGAGCAAAAAATTCTGCTTGATGTGAACATTCCAGAAATTGCTGCCTCGACAAACTTAGACTCAGAGACTTAAGCGCATTAGGAAAACGATGAATTTCGTTTCAGTTAAACACTGAGTAGAATAACATCTTCAGAAGTTACCTTACGTAATTAACTAGCAATAAATCTGATAATCAATTAGTAAAGGTAAAAAGGTAAAGTTGTCCCTGTGCTTAACTAATTAAGCACTATGCCATGAAGACGTATGGAGGAGTGGATGTATAGGTCCCACATTTTCTTGACTTCCGTACTAGCTGGAGGTGAGTGGTCAGCTCCACGCCCTGGCCGCTTTACCCCGATCAAAGAGCCCCAGGTACCCATTGGATAGGAGGCTGGGTGGACCCCACAGCCGGTGCGGGTTTGAGTCCCGATGGGGGTAAGAATTTTCTCTTCTCCATGTCTTCCACACCAGCCCTGGGGCCCACATAACCTCCTATCGAATGGGTACAGGTGACTCTTTCCCCAGTGGTAAAACGGACGTGGCGTGGAGCTGACCATTCATTACCAATTAATGCTGAGGTCAAAAAGCGTGTCTGTATATGTCCATTCCCCCTTACGTCTACATGACGTAGTGCTTAATTAGTTAAGCACAGGAACAACTTTACCTTTAACTTACCCTATCCTCGTGCCACAATATTTGAACTTTGCCACTGAATCAACTATCCATCTTCATGCTGCAATATCTTGCATTCTGATGACGACGCATCAACACACGTTCACTTCTCATTAATTCCGTTACTGAATCTCAAGTAAGTTAATTTAATTTGTCCATGTAACGGAGCTCCAGGTGCAGCCCTTGATGGATGAACCGAAGTCACGCAGAGCGTTTTCTCCAGGTTTCTTTCGTTTCTCACTTGTACCACTCGCATTTCAGTCCTGCTGCATCATTAGTCAGCCCCAAGCCTTGGCTGTCACCGTTGCTGTACCTTATTGATTCTTACTTCACCTACATCAAGGCCACACATCACTACTTTTTAAAAAAGAGTAACTGTAAAGCTATCCCTTTAACAGACCGTTGAGTCCCATAAGGTTGTGAGACGTCGAGACTTCCACGTTTTCTAGATAGTCTGCTCAGAGATGGCGGTGAGGTCGTCAGCCTTACGCCCCGGCAGCCCTTAATCCCCAGGAAGATTCCTGATACTCATTTCTGTTAGAGGCTGAGTCGACCTCAGGGCCATGGCGCGGCTGGAAGGATTAGGTCAATTGAAAAATCCAACGAAATGAGCACCAGGAATTTTCCTGGTGGGGTAAAAGACGACCAGAGCGTAAGATTGACAAACTTGCCGCAATCTCTGAGCCGGTTGTCTAAAAAAATGTGCGAGCCTCGACGTCTCACAACCCTAGGGCCTTCACGGCCTGTTACAGGGATAGCTTTTTAAACGTTACTCACAGTATTTTCGATAATCCGGACTGGGAAATTCTGTTTTATTGACCACAAAATTCATCAAAGACTGCGCGATAATAACAATGTTCTTTTCTAAATTTACTCATTTTCAGAAATTCATACGTAAAGAGTTTAATTATTACTAGCCACAGGGTACCCGCAGAGTATGTTTACAAGGAACAAAACAACAACTCTGAAAATGTAAGAGAATGAAAATGTCTAGTAGCGTATAGAGCCGTTGGTATGCAAAGACCACGAGATGGACAGATATACTATGGCCGTTCCTGGACAACGGCTCGGCAAACACGTTCCCATAACAATGGAAGAGCTGTTTTCTATGTGGTCCTTGCCGAGATGTTATAAGCAAAAGACAAAATTAGAGCTTAGTCAGTTGTCAGCTGAAGTTCACTTCTGTGCGGGAATCTGTGAAGAGAGGTCTTGAGTCCATGAAGCTGAAGAATGTGACTGTTAGAACCCGTTGCGAGGGAACAGCTGGTAAAGACACAGCAGGCTGTGGAAAGCTTAGCGGGTGCTGTGGTGATTTGTGAATTGTGGATATTAGCGGTGGCGCTCTAATTGCTTTTAGTTCCGAGTCGTGTGTATTAGTTGTCAATAAATCCATTCACCAATCCAAACCTCGTCTATAGTCATTTTTACACGTGACAGTAGTTAGTTGTTGGAGAGGGTGGGTTTCCCCATGCACCGAGACCAGTATTGGTCCATTGTGCTTCCCTCTATGATATTCTACTAGTCTCTATACCCTACCGATATTGGTGCGTACCATCAGTCCCGACCGAGCCAGCGAGTTCGGTCTCTACTGGCTTGGCGGTATCTATAACGCTTCCCCCTTCTATCAGAGGCGTTAGAGACTACTGTTAGGCGGGAAATGTCCTTGAATTTAGCTCAGTGACCTCCTTTGAAGATATGAGGTTCTTTTACGTGCCGTAAAGCTACGACACGGGACCCACGGATTAAAGTCCCTCCCCGAGGACTTGTTCCCTGAAATTTTCCGCCCTTAAAAGTTCCACGACCTTCGCCGGGTTTGAACCCGCGTACCACGAGTCATGAGGTGGGAACGTTACCTCTAGACTACGGAGGCCGCTTACACGTGACAGTATATTTCTACTCATCTCTCTCACAACAGACTGCGTTCTAAGGATGCTTAAGTGGCAATTGGAGTCAGTTAATGTTCCCAAATTTGATTTATGAGGCTTGGAGGACTTGAGATCTGGTTTCGGTAGTTACGTTTGTAAGTCTGCAGCATTTCCGCTTGGCCTGAAATTCGGTGGCATTTCCACTACTACAGAGGCGTACCGATTCTTTACTTCAACGATTGCACGCCCTCGTGACGTCAGAGATACCGAGACTGTGTGAGGTTGCAGGTGGCTGCGTGTCGCCCATGATGGATGACGTTGCCGGGTCCAGCCCAGCGTCTAACTAATCTCCTCACTCGATCATTACTCTCCCCACGTACACCACGAGGCAAGGCAGTGTCACGCGGGTCCCTTGGTGTTCGAGTGTAGTTCATTCACGACGACCGTCAAATGGATGTAAACACGAATGGGGAGGCGGGTAGCACAAGTGGAAAGCCTAGTTCACAATGAGCCGGTGTCCGTGTCGGTAATGAACAAATTCTTCTTTTTCTTCTTCTCTGACTTCACGACATAACACCAAAAATAAATCTATTCTACGAATTAATGATACAGCACATGACTAATTAAAAGGGAGAGTCAGCAAATAGGTCACAAATGGATATAAAAGGCAAAACATGTTACATTCGAACCTGGGAAATACAATTATTTATTCACATGTCCTCTACAAACATCGATACACTTATCCCATCGCTTTATCAGCGCGTCGAAACCCGCAGCGTAGAAGTATTTTGACTGTTGTCTCAGTCACTTCTGTACCTCTGCTACTTTCGAACGTACTTCAGAGAATTTCTGGACGCAGCTGTGAATCTCTCTACGCGGCAAGCACTTCTCATAGGAAATATTTCTTTATGAATATCCTGTACGTTGAGTCCTTTTGCCCACAGAATATGCACAACAGAACTTTGCTCTTCCTCAAGCACGGTCACCATTCAGACTACTGAAACCAGCCTTTGAACATGCGCATGCGCGTCTGCTACCTAGACTGTCATGAAGCTGGACTGTGCTGCTACCTAGTGCTAAATATAGAAAACCTACTGCATCCATTACAGCTGTTTTGTCTCCATTTGTGACCTATTTACTGACTCTTCCTCCTACGTTCTGATTATAATACGTATGATATATAATGGCGTGTATTTAGAAATGGTTCGTCTCCCTTGATGGATTAAGCCCTGTGACCCATTCCAATTCAGAATTAATCTGCAACTATGACTCTTATAAACAGCCGGTAGGGCTCCTTGGACGGGGGATCAGCCAGTCGCAAGACATTTGCCTACAGAGGAAAACACAGACACGTAAAACACGCGGACAGACACCCAGGCCTAGAGCGACGTTCGAAAAATATGATCCCAGTGTTTGAGCACGGGAAGAAATTTCGTGCCTTCGAGTGTTTAGCCATAGTAATAGGCGTATGTAGAAATTAATATACTTCAATTTCAACATTATTAACGTCAGCAACATTCAGTCAATTGTTAGCAAAAAAAATACTGTCTAATTAAGCCGGTATTAATAAGAGCGAACAGTAAATGCGGGTTACGTAATGGCGACTCGTGTCCACCTGTTTATGCTTCAGCTTCCAAACCAGTTAACAGATTCCTATGAAATTTGGTATCGAAGTCGAGTAGAGATTTTTTACTGACCTTTATCTTGCTCTGAACAGCGTCACCTCTTGGTCAGATTAGGCTCAAGTCTAAATATATCACATGACACACAACAGTTATTCAAAGGTCACATGATATAGACTATACGACTCATTGAAATATATAGGCCCTAGTTTTTTTTTAGTTTCTTGTGGTGCGGTGAGACTGAGTCCACTTGGTACGTAGGCCACTATCTGGCCTACTGTACAGTCCACGAATGATAAATTAAGAGTTTGGATTAGTCGGTGGAATGATAATTGGTAGGGGAAACCGAAGTACTTGGAGAAAACCTGTCCCAGTGCCACTTTGTTCATCACAAATCCTATATGACTTGATCTGGGCTTCAACCCGGGCAGCCGCAGTTATGGCACGGCCTTATATATAGGCCCAAATATTTTATGAAAGATTTTTGCTGTGTATGTTTAACGAAGTATAAAAGAAAAGAAATATTTATGCCCCCTTTCAAGTTAATGTCCCTCTTGTATTTTTGCTTTGTCAGTACGACACTTTAAACTCTGTTCTGTGTCGTATCTGTAGTATTGATCAGTATTCAAATGTAGCTGTGTTTGCAAGGAATGAACATCAAGACATTTGTTGAAGTAATGCGAAGTGGAAAATATGTTTACTCTACAATAGAATGACTTTTAGATCCATATTTCTACGTAAGTGGATATTAGGCCTTAGGAAATCTGGCTCTGCCACTTTCACTATTATCATTATCAAACTGTCAAAACTTGGTCTGTTTGTTTGCTAGCTCCTGCTTCAATTGCCCGAGAGTCTTGCTGCACACGTCCTTGGTTGATCTGTGTATTGTTAATATGAGAAGGCCTGTCCATCTGTAACTTAATGGTAAAAAGGTAAAGTTGACCCTGTGCTTTATTAAGCACTACGCCATGAAGGCGTATGGAGGAGTGGATGTATAGACACATGTTTCTTGACTTCGGCACTAATTGGAGGTGAATGGTAGCTTCACGACCCGGCCGCTTTCTCCATGTCGTCCAGACCGGCTCTGGGGCCCACCGGGAGCTGTTCCCCCGGTGGTAAAATGACCTGTCTGCACCTCGTGGCGTGAAAATTTGTTTTTTATATATCCAAAATATCGGTCATTGTGATTATTTCATCCGTTACGACGTGGTTCCCTTTGTACTATTTCCTTGAGAGCACGTGGAACACCAAGAAGATATGAAGATAATATTAAGATGGATCTTAGATAGACTTTAAAATTCGGAGGTGGCTGGAAAAGGCTTAGCAGCATGGCCGTTGACAGGCTTTTCTTATTAGTTAATTTCTTAATCTTCGGGCACTACTTCCAATGTTTTTTTTTATTGCTAGTGGGTGGGACTAGGTCCCTTGTACTGCGGCCACCTCTGGCCTATTGTACCAGCCCCAGATGATAGGTGAAGTTGATTGTGGAGCAATAGGTGGAATAAAGATTGGCAGGGGAAACCGAAGTACTCGGAGAAAACCTGCCCCAGCGCCACTTTGTCCACCACAAATCCCACGTGACCAGTCCCAGGATCGAACCCGGGCCGCTGCGATGGGAAGCCAGCAACTAACCGCTTGAGCTATGGCGCTGCCATTCCAGTGTTGTTACTTCTATATATCTATAGCCCTTTATTGGGCCTTGGCCGTTTTCTTTTTCTGTTTCTTAATCTATGCACAGTCTGTAGGGCTCCTGGGACGGGGATCGGCTCGTCGCAAGGCCGCTATCTGTACACAGGACAGCACACACACACACACACAATAAACTCACACAGACATCCATTCTTCGAGTGGGATTCGAACACACAATCCCAGAGTTCAAGCGAGCCAAGACATTTCATTCCTTCGACTGCGCGGCCACTGTGATCAGCTATGTTGTTACTTTATTAGTGTAATATAAGAAAGGCAGTGTAAAACGTATTTAAGTCAGTTATGTAAATCTCATTTTCCTGTACCTATCTTTCGTTACCGACCTAATCACTATGAGCTATAAAGAGCTCCGCATGGGTTCCTAAACGTGATGGGTTGAATTCAGTTGACACGCCCATCCCTTCAGATTCCAGTGACGTGGAATTCTTTCTCTCCCCTTTTGAACCTCTCTGTCGCTCTAACGACCCTCATTTATCATCGTATCGGCAAGCGGCATCATTTCCTCGAATAGCAAAATTGCAATCAAATCAAGGTTCGGTCGTATTGATTGTGACATGCATCACTGTGCGGGACATTTCCCCCTTTTGGGAACTGGTTGTTTCTTCCTTACGTAACAGCAGGAAATATCTCCCGAGTATAGTAGCCTCTTCTGTCGTTTTATCGCTCTCATAGAAGAAAGACATTATCTGAAACTAACATTGTACTCTACACGTACTCACAATAAAAACACTGCACAGTCCGAATATTTTATGTGGAACTGCAGTTTGAGTTGCGCAGGAAATCTAATCACCAGCGATCAATATTGTCCAGTTTACTGACAGGTAGGAGTACTTGCTGGACGGAAAGGGTTCGATTCTCGGCGGAGGAAATATATTATTTTATTCGCAGCGTTCAGACCATCACTGAGGACCCGCCCAACCTCTTATCGAATTGATATCGGAGGCCTTGTCCCTGGGAGTAAAGCGGTCGGAGAGTGAAGCTGACCACTCACCTCCATTTAGTGCCGAGTTCATGAATAGTGGATCTATACTTTCATTCCCTCGTATGTCTTCGTGGCGTAGTGCTTAATTAATTAAGCGCAGGAACAACAGCAGAACTGAATATCTATTTATCTTGAAGACTGTTTCCACAAAAACTGTCCGACGTGAGCTTCACAAATCCAACATTCACGGTGGGGCTGTAACTGTTAAACCTCTGAATACTGAAAGCAATGCTCAGATGCGCAAACGTTTGTGTCACGACCATAAAACCTGGACATCAGACAACTGGAAACGCGCTTGGTGTGATCCTTCGAGCTGTTCCCTACATCAGCAAGAGATTACGTTAGAACACCAAATGAAGCTTGGTTCAAGCAGTGAAATATGGGGGAGGTTCTGTGAAGGTTTCTGGCAGCAGTATCATGGTACAGTGTTCAGTTGGTCCCATTATTGCACTTCATGGCCGAATTACTGCAAGGAAGTACATGGACAGGTAGGGTAATCAGGTGCGTCCTATGATCCAAACGTTATTTACAAACAATGCAGTTTTCCAACAACAATGTCCCCCATTCACACAGCTGCAACTGCTCAGTCATGGTTTTAAGAGCATGAAGGTGAACTTCAGCATCTTCCCTGGCCAGCACAATCATCAGATTTGAACAGCACTGAACGTCTAGTGTGAGGAACAGATTTCCACCTCCGACATCTCTAAAACAACTTGAAGGCGTTCTTCAAGAAGAATTGTATAAAATTCCGCTAGAGACTGTTCAAAACTTGTATGAGTCCATTCCAAGAAGGGCTGCGGCTGTAACTGAAGGCAGAAGATGGTCCAGGATCATATTAATAAAGAAATGTGTACCGTATCTGTAGTGCTTCTGTTGCTTTGTCCAACCCATGTAGTATATCTACGTTTTCATTAATCCTCCTCCTGAAACCCTCCCATGAGCGTGTACGAGTACTTCCCCAAACTCAAGCGCACCCCAAAAGACACTAGAAAGTAACTGAAATTTGGCCGCGCCATAGCTCAAGCGGTTAGTCGCTGGCTTCCCACCGCGGCGGCCCGGGTTCGATCCCGGGTCTGGTCAAGTGGGATTTGTGGTGGACAAATTGGCGCTGAGGCACGTTTTCTCCGAGTACTTCGGTTTCCCCTGCCAATCTTCATTCCACCAAATTCTCTATCATCATAATCACCCGGGGCAGGCTACAATAGGCCAATCAGTGGCCGCCGTGCTGAGCGGACCCAGTTGGACTCCACCCCCCACTAAGAGAACTGAAATTTACACAAACAAAGATTCTTAGTTTCTTTCAAATGCATAGCGAGAAAGGATCGAAGTGCGTGATTAAACACACGTAATGCTGATTTTATTGCAGATATTATAACCACTCGTAATTTTGGATGATTGGATTTAGACCTTTATGGTATTTCTATAAATTAAATGTTATAAATTCTGTATAATTTATTTCGTACGTTTCTTTTTTTTTTATTCCCCAGAAACATCTTTCAGGAGGGCTGTAGTCGGGAGATTTATTTGACGCTGTTCGTGATGCTGACAAATATTTATTGTTCAGTAAAACGGTTAAATTAATACTGTTACTTGGATTGTAGTCAGGCTGAGTCCTTTGGTACTGCGGCCTTAATATGCCCTATTGTACCTGCCACTGATAACTGATGAATGTATATTTTTAGTGGAATAATAACGGGCAGGAAAGAAGCATAAATGCTTGTAGAATATTCAGTCTCAGTGCCACTTCATCTGCCAGATATCTCATTTCAGCAACCTTCGGACTGAAAATGGCTGACTTCTCGAATGTGACGCTGTGAGTTCTGTATATAAAATCATAACGTTTCGGAGGAACCTGCTGCCCCAAATTATTACATCGAAGATGAAAGCAGAAGCCTCCCACGGAACTTTGGTTCCTGTCTACCAAACACAGCGTTACTTGGCAGAAGACTGTAATTTTCATATTTACTACTGCTGAGAGCTTTAATGTAGCATATCCGAGAACTGAACCCGAGTCTCTGCTGTGAAAATCCTGTGTCCAAACGCGTGAGCTGTTTCCAAAACAGCATTGCTATTGTTATCATACCATGCCTTTCTTTCTAATGAAATTGTCAGCAACTTTAAACGCCACACATATTTGCAAACTCAGCGATTTGTAGTTCGCCTCCTGGCAGATCCTTTGCTAGAAGGAAGTTGACATCATTCCGCTAAGTTACTCAACATAGCTGGCTCCCTCCTTTTGTTACAAGCTACTTTCCAGGCAGTCGACTCCAGCAATTATCGGAGTGATTCTCACACCACACTCTCAAACATCTGCATCGAAACAAAAGACTGGCAAGAGAAATGTTTAGACTTTCACAGTAACAGAACGTCTCAGATACATTACTCTGCACAACAACAGTAAAACAAAGTACGGCAGAGCTTTTTGTATGCTTAATTGAACACCACGCCATGCAGACGTGTGGCAGAGTGGAGGCATAGCTCCAAGTATGTTTAATCTCGATACTAGATTGGCTTGAGTGGCAGGTCTTCTTTACTCCCCGGTGAAAGCACCCCGAATATCCATAAGAAAAGAGGCTGGGTGGGCCCTAGGGCTGTGGAAGAGCGAACCGACCCTAGCTATTTCCTTATAATTATTACTATTATTGTAACAATAATTGTGAATTATTGACATCCCAGTTAGACCAATATACGCAGAGCAGCTTGAGGATCGCATGAAGCTACGTTTTGGTTCAATTCCATTCCTGAAAAAAAGAAATGGGCTGATGAGATTATACTGTCTATATTGTGAATTCCCCTTTTAAACTTTTGAAACATTTGACCGATTTTTATTAAATTTTGTATGATCGTTAGACTACGCCATTGAAGACTGCCCCCCTCCTCGTGAAATTTAGTATAAGCAGCAATAACAACATGGCGGATGAACGAATTTGCGACACTAGCGCCATTTATCACAGGGTTATGAAATTGTTTGTGATAATAGATAATTGAAAAGTATGAAAATTTATATGGGAAGTTCTTACAGAATGTAAAACAGTGCGCCGCAGTGCGAATATTTTCCTTTGACTCCTGGGGATTGCTTCTGGATGTCCTCGCGAAAAGTAAAATATTCATAATTTCGTAATTTTTCTAAGATGAACTCAAAACACGAGATGATTTCCCCCGTATGAACCGAATCTATGTCCAGCTACGAGGAGTTCAAAATTTTTAGAATTTGTTCAGGTTTGATATTAGATTCGGGAGTTCCTAATGACAGCATTTTAAAAGAAAATGACTTTATTTTCTGAGAGTGTTCCGAAGCCGGGTTTCAGAAATATTTTAATGTGCGAATGTAAAGAGTAAAGCTATTCGTAATTATTTAAATTTGCATTTTTTTTCTCTTATATTCACAAGGTTCCCACTAAAAATTATACCTCTAAAATTTTCCCAATTTACCCTCATCCAAACAAAATTGGCGACCCCTGGTCCAGATGGTCCATCGTTTATTTATCCTACGATGTCATTCTAAGAGCTGGGATGTCGCGGTCGGTATACCGACTGGCTACGGGCTGGACGACCCACGTGGAGTTCGAGTCCCGGCGGGGGCAAGATTTTCTCTTCTCCACGTCGTTCAGACTGGCTCTGGGGCCCACCTAACCTCATATCAAATTGGTACCGGGGGTTGTTTCCAAATAGTGTCGAGGACAAGAAAATGTGGGTCTATACATCCACTCCCCCATACGTCTTAATGGCGTAGTACTTAATTAGTTAAGCACAGGAACAACTTTGCCTTTTTACCTTTACGGTCTCATTGTTTCATTTATTTAATTGTGTACACTTTCTTTGTTACAGGATAAATTGCTTTCCAAATTGGAAGAAAATGAGCCAGAACTTGCCACGTCACAAGAAGATGAGGTACGTTTTTGTTTCTCATTTCAAATTAATCATGTATACATTGATTTGTTGCATGTTTTAGCGTAGATCTAACGGTACACCAATTAGTTTTAACAAAAATTAAAAATAGCTACTCATAAAACGCAAGCTACTTTTCTCTGAAAGCCGGTACTTCGAAGACACTCACACAGAGCGTACATACACACAAGAAGAGACGTTAATATTACCACAAGAGAGATACGAGCAGAACACACTCCTCAGTGTGTGTCCCCAACTTGGGGGTCTTATTGTATTCTGCCTGGTCTATCACACAAGACAGGAGGAGGTGATAAATGAATACGGTGCAAAAATTAAATGATAAATAGGAGGGGGTAAAGTGGGGGAAGAAGATGGAGATAAATCTGCTCTGGTGCCATTCCTTCTACAAAGGATCAGACATGAAATCCTCCGGCTTGAACCCGACTTTCCGTGGCGTTAAGCCAAGGTCTAGTCTGCCTTACGGCCTATCTGAGCAGACAATTTTCCGTTAAAGACTTCTTTTCATTTCCACGTTACACAGTTTTAGTATATTCGGACCGCCTCCGTGGTCTAGTGGTCAGAGTTCCTGGCTACAGAACCACAGGTCCGGGGTTTGATTCCTTGAGCTACCAGATTTTCTGAGAAGTAGTGGGTGTAGAACGGGGTAAACTCAGCCTCGTGAGGATAATTGAGGAGCTACTTGAATGGAAAAGTAGCTGCTCCAGTCTAGAAAACCGAAATTAACGGCCGTGGGGATCCGTTGCGCTGACCACGCGACACCCTCTATCCGCTAAAGTTGGCACTAACTTCTCTTAAAAGAGGAGGTCGCTCGGTCGGTATTGTTCGCTTGCGGACTACAGGCCACGGAGCTTTTTTCGCGCTATATTCTTAGGACCAGAGACATTTTCCAACAAGGCCAGCATCTGTTTAATTTGAATTCCGTTTTAGACAGATATTAGGTCGAATAGCGTTTTATCGTGTTGTGTTGTTCGAAATGTTGATCACATTAACAACACACGTAACTAGAAGTGTATATCAACAGTGACGTGTTTGTAAGCGTTTTGTAGGTAAGTAATTCTGCTTTACACCTTGTGTGAACATCAATAAAACTGAAATATCTAGGGCCGTTTCTATGTAGTAGCATGACTAATCCCGTGGTCGGGCTGTCACAGATCTCGTTAATGGGGTAAAGGCTTGTGGACTGCTCAGGGATTAGCGTTTAGGCTGCCCATAACATAAGCTACAGCACAGTCGCAAAGCAGTTCTGAACTGCGCCTACAGTGATCACATTTCCTGCGGATGGAGCTCGTTGGTCCATGAATACGTACCAACTTAACTCGCACAGAGGCTTATATATTATTAAAGAGTATCTTGTGATGTGGAGTGACGTTTCTTTGGCATTACTGCTTGGCGACATACTGAAATAAAAACTAAATTGTCCGTGTGCTTAACTAATTAAGCACTATGCCATGAAGGCGTATAGGCGAGTGGATGTATAGATCCATGTTTTTTTGAACTCGGCATTAGTTGGAGGTGAGTAGTCACCTTCACGCACCGGCTGCTTTACCCCCGGGGAAAGATCCACCGATACCCAATTTGATAGGAGGCTGGCTGGACCCCATAGCCGGTCCGGACTACGTGGAGAAGAGAAACTTCTTGACTCTACCGGGACTCGAACTCCAATCCCTCGGTCGTCCAGTCCGTAGCCAGTCACTATCCAGGCTCATGACATGCTGAAATGTATTTCATTATTTATATAGGATGTACTTGGACCTCGCGCGTTTACATTCTAATCACACAAGTAACACATTCACTGCCGGTCACGGTAGCCGAGCGGTCTAAGGCATGCACTGTCTTCGCTCGCTCGGAAGCCGAGATCGTGGGTTCGAATCCCACTCAGGATATGGATGTTTGTGTGCGTTTTTCTGCGTTTGGCTACAGGTAGAGGCCTTGAGACGAGCTGATCACCCCCCCACAAGGAGTCCTACCGAATGTGTAAGATCTAGAAAAACCGAAGTGAACGGAGAAGTTCATGGAGGTAGGCCTAGGCCCACTGGGGCTGTAGTGCCAAGGAAAAAAAAACACATTCACTGCTGGCTTGGTGGAAAGAAGGGGAACGAAGAAACGGAGGGAAGAAAAGGTTCCAAGAGACTCTCTTAAGTAAGAATTTGTCATTAAAATGATGACAGTTGATGACAGAAGGACGGACAGACATGTTGGCAGATTCACCTACTGAACTGATGGATATAGTAAGGTAAAATGTAAAGCTATCCTTGTACAGGCCATCGAGGCCCATAGGGTTGTGAGACGTCGAGGCTCCCATATTTTCTAGACAACCGGCTCATAGATGGCGGTGAGGCTGTTAGTCTTNCCCCCCCCCCCAGTAAGATATTCTCATTTCTGTTAGAGGTTCTAACAGAAGTGAGTACCAGGAATCTTTCTGGGGGTAAAGGACGGTCGGCGCGTAAGGTGACAACCTCACCGCCATCTGTGTGATGATTGACTAAAAAATGTGGGAGCCTCGACGTCTCACGACCCTATGGGCCTCGATGACCTGTTACAAGGATAGGTTTTACCTGTAGACAACTCATATCGGCCCCCGTGACATTTCAAAGAGTTAATCTATCAAACAGATTATTTGGTTGATATCCCTCTGTTTTGTAAATTGTAATCTTCATGGTTTGCATCCTGTTGTATATTAGATAAAAGGGTAAATTGGTCCCTCGATCCAACGTAAATATCTTCAAATGAAGATAAACGTAGATACTGTCTTATCACTATTTTGTATTATGTAAAGGTGATGCTACATGTTTCGACATTTTTAGATCATCATCAGGCGTTGAAAGAAAAATAAAACAAAGTTCTTAAATTGTCTCACCATGGATCCACACTGTGATCTGTTGTCACCATTCACAGTGAATCCATTTTAGACGAATGTAGACTAGCGCTAAACGCACGCACCTTGTAATATGTGCTTATATACTAGGTTAAAATAAATATAATAAAATTAATTAAAATTCAAAGTTAAACCCTTAAAGTGTTAAAGTTATATACTTGATCAAAATTATGGTTTGTTCTAAATTTATATCTAACGTGGTCTTAAAATTAAGTTAGCCTAACTTTGCGGTAAATTAGCCTAAGTTTATTTAATAAAAACTATATCAAAATAATGTGCATTTTTATTCATTCGTGTATTGTTGCGTGAATATTGCGTCATGCTGCCAAGCGAATTGTCAGTGTGCAGTAAAAACAAATATTGATTTACAGTGACAGATTCTGAGAAGTGTTTTGTAAAACGATTTAAGTAACACATGTACTCTTCCTCCTTCTCTTATTTATTATTTGTTCTCCTTTGTAAATCTGCTTTTATTTCTCTGCCGATCCCAGTGGCCGCGCGGTCTGAGGCATGAACCGTCTTTGCTCGCTCAAACTTTGAGGTCACGGGTTCGAATTCCAACTCGAGGCATGGATGTCTGTGTGCATTTATTCTGTGTTTGTATTGTTCTGTGTGTAAGTATCGGCCTTGCGACAGGCTGATCCCCCGCCAAGGAGTCCTATAGACTGTGTATAAATAGGAAAATGGCTGTAGAGCCATAAATAGATTTTTTTTTTCTGTTCCGTTTCATTCTCTCTTTTTTTTTTCGATGAAAGCTCAGTAACTTTTCATGTCCTTCAAGCATAGTGACGTTCCTACCAGAAACCGAATAGTGAAACGCAATAGGACAATTAGTAGAATCTTTTACATTAGTATAACAAGTATTCCATCTGATACCGTAATCACAGGATTGGTTAACAGAAATTGTTTCATAATTTTTTGCTGTACAAGGAGGTCAACACGAAACTGTGTTTGCATGTCCTCAAATCGATTTGTTTTTGGCTCATCTCGGTTTGTGCCTTCTACCCTACATAAATGCACGCCTCGTAGCTGTGTGCTGCGGCCGCAAACAATAGTAGAGTGAATCTGGTTCACTGACTAGTCTATTATTTCCGCTTCCATGAGCAGAAAATGAAGTGGGCACCTTGGATGTAGGCAGTACGCTCGACATTGGCGAGACCACGCGAGACATTTCATTCATACCATCTACTACCTTATACGAGTACAGTCAGACTTTTCAGTCGTGGAAACTGAGCTGCGCGCGAAGGGATGCCCGTGCAGGGAAGTAGAACATTTTTGTGTCCTTCAGAAGAGCATGCTGATGATCTGAAAGTTGTTGCACCGTCTTGACACACTCACGACCCTTACCTGGTTAAATACTCCACCACTTTTACTCTTCCGGTCCCGAAACCAAGAATGACTGTGCTAGAGAGGGTCAGCAGCAATTTGCTAGACTGGACTGGACTGGACTGGACTGGACGCTTTTTGTCTTGACGGAACTTGAAATTTCCGTGAATGCTTTCACTGTCAGTTCTTGAAAATATAAAATATTAATACATCCAGAGAGCCGACTCTATATTTCCATCATTAATAAACATTCCCATAAGTTAAAATTGTCCCTGTGCTTAATTAATTAAGCACCACACCACGAATGCCGGGATAGCGTAGTCGGTATAGCGACTGGCTACGGGCTGGACGAACGAGGGGTCGGGTTCGAGTCCCAGTAGGGTCAAGAATTTTATCTTCTCCACGTCGTCCAGACCAGCTCTGGTGTGCACCCAACCTCCTGTTCAATGGATACCGAGGGCTTTTCCCCTGGGGGTAAAGCAGCAGGGATGTGAAACTGACCAGTCACCTCAAACTAGTGCCGAGGTCAAGAAAATGTGGATCTATACATCCACTCCCCCATACGCCTTCATAGCGTAATGCTTAATTAGTTAAGCACAGGGACAAATTTACATGTTTACTTTAGCATTACCACACAAGGAAGACGTGTGGGAGACTGGACGTATCTCTCCACCATTCTCTTACTTCGTCACTATATGGAGGTGAATTGTCAGCCTCACGCCCCATCCGCTCTAGCCCCGGTGCCATTTGAATTAGGAGGCTGCTTGGGCCCCAGAGCCGGTCTGAACACCGTGAAAAAGAGAAAAATCTTTTGCTTCCTGCCGGAAGTTGAACCCCGAACACGCAGTAAATTGGTTAGGGACTTTTTCGTTTTTACTAAAGTCGAGTCCTTCAATCAGGCATGCCAACGTTGGAAATAGCCTGTTGCTGTCCTTTATGTTTTTAATAGGGATACGGTTTCTCTGAAAGAGTGATTCCAATTATATAATTCTACTTAAAGTTTTATTTTTTCCTCCTTTTCCCTTCTTTATTTTTTATTCTCTTTATATTTTTATGCGTTTTGTTGTGTGCCTGTAATAGGCAAGCACCCCAATAATTGACCTGAATGATCATCGTCAGCAGATTAGAACACTCACTTTTTGTGGCGACCAGTCGTGTTGCTTACCCTGATTCTTTAAGCGTGTGGCTCTTTACTGTACGAGTAAAAATCGCTTGGATGTATATTTTGACAGCATCTTCGGATTTTCATTAGCGCGTTTATTAATTTGTTACAAGATCGAGTGCTGGAAACTCCAGACTGCTGAGTCGTGCAGGTCTTCGAGATGTTCAACGACTGGAAAAGTTACGCATTCAGGTAGAAAACAGTAAAAGAGTAGCCCTGCGTTGTTATTTTTAAGTCCTTTGACGTCAAAGACTATATCACGAGGTAAAAGGAGAACACGAATGACCTATTTCGGAAAATTATTATGAAGAAATCAGGTAAGGTAAAAATCCTGACATTCCGACACGGTAGGATTTGAGGTTCTTCCACCGGTGTTTATGAAGGGTTCTGTCTTCTGGGATTATAATACCGTGTAGTCCGGTTAAAAACAACAGACGTTTTGCTGAAACATATTCAGGGTTGAAGGAAAAGTGAGGCAAGAAATCAGCATGAATCAGGTAGCAAGCTCTGCCTCGAAGTCGCTGTCGATTGACTTTTTACCGAACTACACGGCGTTAAATCCCAGAAGACAGAACTCTTCATCGTCACCGTAGTGAAAACCTCGTATCCATCCACCTAGTTTTTGTTTGTTCTGCGCTTTATGGGTTATAATGAGAGTTTGATTGAATTAAAAACAACTATTAATTTAAAGTTACGGCGTCCTCCTTTCTTTTCTTGCTTAGATCTGTAAGATTTTTTTTTGTCGTGATGTTTCCGAATGCAGTACAGTATCTGGCTATTTCAGCCCATCGTGGTTTCTTTCAATTCAGTTCACATCTTCAAACCCTTTTTAATATTATTCTGCTGTCTTCTTTCAAGTATCTCAAACGGTTTCTTCTCTAGAGCTTTTCCACTGTTGGATAAATTTCTACTTTCTTCACCTAGTTCTGCTAGTTTTGGTGTGTTCCACAGAGAAGTTTTCTTTCGACAGTGTTCCAACTATAATCAATCGAATATCCCCCCTTACGATTATTAATAAATCATGTTCAAACAACAGAATAATTTCAACACTGTCTTCTGAACTTACTGCTCTTTCTTAACAAAGCGACCAGCATAAAGCTCCTGAAATTTCAATAGGAAACGCGGCAGTTCCTATTTCTAGCTATTCTTTCCACAGAGAACTCCCCTATTATCCACCATCACACTATTAACGCCCTTAGGGACACTTCGAAATGACGATTTTACTGAACATCCAGTTAAGTTGTTTGTGAAACGTTCCAGAACATAATATCGACTGAAACGCATGGTTCGCTCACTGCCCTCTATTCAAGCCATCTTCTGGCTCTGTTCGTAACTATTACGTAACGGCAAAATATCAGACTCTGGTCTTGAATGATATCCTAAGACATTCAAGGCAAAAGAGAAAAGGTAAAATTGTACTTGTGCTTAACTAATTAAGGACCACGCCAGGAAGACGTATGGGGAATTGGATGTATACATCCATGTACTCTTGACCTTGGCACTAGTTGGAGGTAAATGGTCAGCTTCACACCTCGACCGCCCTACCCCCGAAGAACGAGTCCCGCTTACCTGTTGTATAGGACGCTGTGTGGGCCCCAGAACCAGTCTTGATGACAGTGGAAAGGAGAAGAAATTTTGCCTCTAACGGAACGCGAACTCCGACCCCTCGGACGCCCAGCCCGCAGCCAGTCGCTATACCGACTGCACTAACTCATCTCGAAGATCAATACTTTTTATCAACAAAAGCCCTGGCTTTTAGTCCGCAAAGGAACTATACGGACCGAGCGACCGCCGCTTGTCGGCGAAGTTAGTGCCAGCTTTTGCAGATAGAGGATGTCGCGTGGTCAGCGCAACGAATTCCCACGGCCGTTAATCTCGGTTTTCTAGACCAGAACCGCTACTTTTCCATTTAAGTAGCTGCTCAGTTATCCTGATGAGACTGAGTGGACGCCGTTTCAGACCCACTACTTCTCAGAAAATCTGGTAGCGCCGGGAGTCGAACCCGGGACCTCTGGATCTGTAGCCAGGAACTCTGACCACTAGACTACAAAAGCGGTCTACTTTATGTTTTGGGGAATGCAGTACAAATTTTCCAGTTGGAGAGAAGCGTTCCATGAGGCACAACTGAGCCAAGAGGGTGCACAGTGTGCCCTGCTGTCTCCTGCAAGGAGCGCATTGGCGCTGTGTACAAAAGCGCCTTCCTTGCTCGAAGGAGAGAATTCCATACATAAAGATGTCGGGTAATAAACTGTGAAGCAAATGCAATTTTCCTCTGACGTATATCCACGTAAATAAGTGACAGGTTTTTTCTACCGAAAGAAATGAAGATGCGCTGGGTCTTACGTAGAAGCAAGATGGCTTCAGGCACGTCACATATCACCTAGCGCGGTCTGGTATGGAGAGCAAGAACAGTGTAGGCGAAATATATAGATGCTACCAGTCTATTCGCTTTTTGGAATTATGTAAATTTAAAACAGGTCAGGGCCGCTTCTTTTATCTCTCCTAATTACTCATTACAAATCATTCTCCTATTTTACACTACATAACATTTTAATAATATCTGAGTAAAATAAATATAAGTCTAATAGTCGATAGGAGGCAATGAGGATGAGTTGGGCAGGGCATGTAGCACGAGTGGGGAGACGAGGAATGCATATAGGACATTGGTGGGAAAGCCAGAAGGAAAAAGACCACTGGGAAGACCAAGGCGTAGGTGGCTGGAGAATATTAAAATGGATCTTATAGAGATAGGATGGTATGGTATGGAGTGGATTGATCTGGCTCAGGATAGGGACCAGTGGAGTGCTCTTGTGAACACGGTAATGAACGTTGGGGTTCCAGAAAATGCTAGGAAATTCTTGAGTAGCTGCAAAGTTAGCAGCTTATCAAGAAAGGCTCAGCTCCATAAGTGAATGAGTGAATCGATACGGGGAACGCGGTAGCGTAGTTGGTTGAGGCACTGTGCTACAACCCGGAAGGTCGCGGGTTCGAGTCCCGATCAGCTAAATTTTTCAATTCAAGTAATCCTTCCAGCCGCACTATGGTTCTGGGGTAGACTCAGCCTCTAACATAAATGAGTACAAGGAATCTTCCTGAGGGGGGGGGGCAAAGAGTGGCCGGCGCGTAAGGCTTACAACCTTACCGCCATCTGTGAGCCCATTGTCTAGATAATGTAGGAGCCTCAACGTCTCACAACCCTATGGGCCACCATGTCCTGTTACAGGGGTACCTTTACCTTAACTTTTCTTTTACCTAATAATCAATTGAAAATGAAAATGTAATTTCTTGCAGTATGTATTGTGTTAAGATTATGGTGTACAGGGCTGTGACACCTTGTAGTTTCATAGATAGGCACCTGCTTCAGCCATCATCTGTACTGCAAAATAAGGTGGCGCGTTCTTCCGAAACAACGGTACTTATCTACCAGACTATACGGCTTCACACACCATAAGCCCTTATTTTTAATATTCACAACAGTGAGGACCTAAAATCTTATAAATATTAATTAATTAAGCACAGGGAAAACCTTACCTTAACTTATTGCCGTATTTACCAACGCTTTTAATTGCTAAAATTACGTGCTGTTGAGTAATCCGATGATTAGTAAATAAGGACAGAAGTCTAAATGTACTACTGTGATATTGTTGTCTAGTGGTCAGAGTTCCTGGCTACACATCTAGAGGTCCCGGCTTCCATTCCCGGCGCTACCAGGTTTTTTGAGAAGTAGTGGGTCTGGAACGGGGTCCACTCAGCCTCGTGAGGATAACTGAGAAGCTACTTGAATGGAAAAGTAGCAGCTCCGGTCTAGAAAACCGAGATTAACGGCCGTGGGGATCCGTTCCGCTAACCAGGTGACACCCTCTATCTGCTACAGGTGACACTCACTTCGCAGATAAGCGGCGGTCGCTCGATCGGTATAGTTCGCTCGCGGACTAAAGACACGGAGATTTTTTTTTTTTTTGCAGAAGAAATCCATGAATAGCCTAAGTAAGAATGTCTGGTCTTAGGGACGACATTTGAGAACGTGATCTCCTGAGTAATAATCCAAAATGGTTACCACTGTAACGCCAGTGTTCAGTGAAAGGTAACCTACAAATTCAACTTCAACTTTTTGCCCTTAATGTCTGAATGCATTCACGATATTGCGTGGTGCTTAAAAATGAAGTCTGGAGCCGTGAAGAAGGAAATTGTGATCACTGATGCGGAAACAATTCTGGCGTGGTTGATATACGAGTAAATGTCCCGGCGGGAAAGAAATGAACATGCCCCAATAAAGCGGAGAGAAGGATAGAGCCCAGCTGTGGATAAGCAAAACGTTTATGATAATTCGTCTAAACGATTCACCCTTTAAATAAATCAAGGAAATGAAATACAGTCTTCTTTCAAAGTGAGAAAGAACAGGGGCAGTTGAGTGGAGAATCGTTACTTGAATTCAAGTTGTACGTCATAAACGCATTAGTTTTCTCCACCTCTTGTTACATCTCCACCTCTACGTACTCAGAAGATCGTGGGATCAAAACCGACTCGGATAGAGTCAGAGGTTTCGTGATTTTTCTTAATCCACTCTTATATTAGCATATAAAGAAACCCAAATTTTGCCAATAAATCATATTTATATATTTACTGTGATTTTTAGAATCAAGGTAATTTATTTAGCTAAACAGCTTTAATCAGTTTATTTTAATAATTTAAATGCAGTGTAAAAGGTAAAAGAGGTAAAGTTTGTCCCTGTGCTTAACTAATTAAGCACTACGCCATGAAGGCGTATGGGGGAGTGGATGTACAGATCCATATTTTCTTGACCTCGGCAATAGCTGAAGATGAGTGGTCAGCTTCACGCCGCTGCCGCTTTACCCCCGGGGAAAGAGCCCCCGGTACCCATTGGATAGGAGGTTGGGTGTACCCCAGAGCCGGTCTGGACGACATGGAGAAGAGAAATTGCTTGACCCTACCGGGACTCGAAATCGACCCCTCGGTCTTCCAGCCCGTAGCTGGACTACACTATACCGGCTTCTTGTTTCCTGTGAGATAGCAATTGAAATTTTAAAAGTTATATAGAAGAAATTCCCTTTTAGTAGTTTAAAATAGGCTACGGCCTCTCACAGCAGTGGTTAGGAAGGGTATGATCTTCTAGGACATACCGCCGTGTAGTCCGTTGAAAGTGATCCAACGTTTCTGACGAACATGTCACCTCCATCTTCAGGAACGAAGAATAAACCGAGCAAGAAACAAGTGTGAAACGGCCTATTCTTCTACCCTGAAGACGGAAGCAACATGAATTAGATGGTGATATATCCCAGAAGATATGCTAAGAACGCCATTACATGTTACTTTAAAAAAAAACTGACACACTTTTCTGCAGACTGTTGTCGCTTACTCGACACCCTGCCATGAATCGCCGAGTGTTGCACCCCAGCAGTTCGTTCCAGGAGAGTGCTTCATGTAACGAGACAGAAGTTCATGTGGGTTGTAGGGAATCTTTCTCTTTTCTTTTTTTTTTTTTCAATTTCCCTGTGGATTCAATTTCGCTTGGAAGCCCCCGTCGTCGCACAACACCAACTCAATTGTTCCATCACGTCCTCCGTTTCGACTTGCACTTCCATGTACAACTCGACAGCACACTCAGAGTATCATAAAACACGAAACTTCATATTAAACTATTTTTTCTCTTCTTTCTTTTTAACTGCGCGATGCATGAATTACATACAATATAAAAATGAAGTTTCTACCCACAGGGAAGGCGCTTCATCTGCATCATAAAGAGCAGTTGGTTAATAATCGCTACTTATTATGCGCCACATACTGTGTGGATAAAACGTAAAAATTTTAATGCTCAGATTAGTCACATAACCGTGTTTTAAAGCCAAGTGTTTTCATCTTATACGCCTGTGAGTGAGGCACGAGGTAGCGTAGTTGCTTGAGGCACTATGCTACAAGCTTGAAGGTCGCGGGTTCGATTCTCGATGAGGACATTGGAGTTTTCAATTGACCTAGTCCTTCCAGCTACAATATATCCCTGGGGTCGACTCAGCCTCCAACAGAAATGAGTACCAGGAATCTTCCTGAGGTTAAAGGGCGGCCGGCGCTCAAGGCTGACAACCTTACCGCCATCTGTGAGCCGATTGTCTATAAAATGTGGGAACCTCGACGTCTCACAACCCTATGGGCCTCCACGGCCTGTTACAGGGATAGCTTTACATTTTTACTTTACGCCTGTGAGTTTGAGTATAGTAGAACGTATTTCTCTCCTGACAAATTTCCAGGAATATTAAAGTGCACCAAATGACATCAATTTATTTTGAAGGAAAAAGTTTTGAAATTAGCGTTCTCTTCATAGGGAACAAATGGGAAAGAAACTGAGGGGCAATATAGAAAACTTAATAAGCAAGAGACGTATAATCAAATTGGAAGTTGTATTCAACTCGCAGGAGACATACACAGATTTTCCGAATGTTTTCCTTCTCAGATTGCAGTCTTCATTAATTTCCAATATTAATGTTTTCTGAAATGCGCTGCTATATATTTTGGTAGAAGTTAGCTAACGCTTTGGACGAACCTGCTGCGTCCATCTTCAAGTTTGAAAGTAAGGTGCCCAGGAAGGCAGATGTACAGATACAGGGAATCGAAGAAAACAAATGAGACTGCGCAAGAGGGAAGAAGATGGATTAATTCATTATTCCTTGCACTTTTTATTAAAAAAACATGTTGCTGGCGTAGATGAACAAGAGTACAGACAAGTAGGTCAGAGGTCCCGGGTTTGATTCCCCGCGCTAACAGATTTTCTGAATAGTTGGTCTGAACCGGGGTCCACTCAGCCTCGTGAGGATAATTGAAGAGCTATTTCAAGGAAATAGCGGCTCCGGTCTAGAAAACCGAAATTAACGGCCGTGGGGATTAGTTGTGCTGACTACGTCACACCCTCTATCCGCTAAAGTTTGCACTATCTTCGGTGACAAGCAGCGGTCGCTCGGTCGGTATAGTTCGCTTGCGGACTACAGGCCACGGGGTTTGTTTTTTTTATATAGAACAGTAGGACACATTCTGGGGTCGCAAATTCTGTTGTTGTCAAAGCTGATCAACAGTAAAGATATTAAACTGCAATGAGGCGCAAATTATTTTCCTTCTGTTTTGTTTACTACGCACGTTTTCGAAGAACGATTTAAATGAAAGTCGCAGTGATAGCAATATCTTGCATGTTCCGATATCTTGTACGACGGACAGTTCTCGGCCTTCATTTTCTTTCCCAAGAAAATGACTACGGTTTTATCCCCATGTTCTGTATGTGTGTGTATCCGATTGTCAATTTTACACCTATACCTATCTATCTATGGCTCTAGAGCCCTTTGTTGGACCTTGGCCGCTTTTTCAGCTTCTTGTTCTTTTCACACACTCGATAGGACTCCTTTGACGGGGGATCAGCCCGCAGCAAGACCTCTAGCTGCGCACAGGTCAGCACAAACACAAAATAAAAGCACACAGACACAATATCTGCAGGACCGACAGAACTACACACACAGTTCGTCACAATTTCCCTATGTCTGCATTCCCTCCACTCATATAATTTGTTTTGATAGAATTGTATTTTTGTTTGTAATTGTATTTGCATTGTATTCATTGTGTGTAGTGTGCCCTTTATTGTTTGTGTAGTTTTGTGTGCTGTGTTTTGTTTGAGTGTGGTGTGTTATTTGTGTTGTGTCTTATTGTAGTACCACTGCCACCGGGTAAAAACCAATTTGCAATTAAAATAATAAGAATAAGAATAATAATGTCTCGGTTGGTATTTTATTCCTTCGTATTTCAGTATTTGAATGGATTTAGACCGGATTTAAATTGAATTACAATTCTCGATTTCTGTTTTGCTGACATGAGCAGGCTCGGCCCACCCTACCTGCACTTGCAGCTTCCCTCTGCTCGCCGCTTACAGAACCTCGCTGGACTGGTCCAATTAACGAGATGATGAGGCAACGTTTCTGTCCTACAAGTAAATTGAACCGGCCGGCAATACAGTAACCCCTCCCCCCCACGCAAACCAGTTACGAGATAACAGCAAATTGTTAATGGAATTCTAAAAACTGCAGCCCGATAGATTTGTTTTAGGTTAGTTACGGACTCCGCGTCAGTTTCATGGGCTATATAGTATGTAATGAATGGTGAATTGGGTAGGGATTGGTCGTGGCCTCTTTTAAGATACTTTCCCAGAATTTTTGTAGGCAGACTCGTAAATTCAAGAAAAGCGTCAGTCAAAATAGCTGGTTTTTGGGGTCCAAGAATAGAACTCAGGACTTTTCGAATACGAAGCGGGAGCCATAATCAGTGAAGCCTACTTTAGGTCTTCAGCTGTAAGTGCAGCCTATGTGCGTGGGAGGTTCCTAAAACCACGTTTCTTATTGATCCGCTGGGGATGAAAGTAAAAGAGACCGGTGAAGACAAGCTTCTTTACGTATATTGTATAAAAGGTGGTCTTCTTTGTGTCTCTCGCCTGTCTTGATGTTCATTTGCTGCAAGACCAAATCTGTTCTTATCAAATCATCAGCTGTCGTTGTACATTTTGGTTTCATGTTCGGCAGGTCACCTATTATGTTTTAGGACACACGACGGGCTATTCTCACGGAATAATTTCGTGATTTTCTTCAGCCACTCCTGACATAATGATGGAATAGCTACTTTAAAGCAGCCCACAGTCACTTATACATCTGTTTCAATTTATGATTCCCAATAGCCATACAATTCGGCCCTACATATAACCGTAGTCCAAATCAATTTCATAGATTGAAGTCTGATCCACTCACAAGATCAGATTTTGGAATAAAACTTGTTTATTCTTTTGAATGGCTAGAGACGTTTGAATGACAAGGGAATTCAATGCAACGTCTATCTATCTATCTATCTATCTATCTATCTATCTATCTATCTATCTATCTATCTATCTATCTATCTACCTATCTATCTATCTGTCTATATCTATGTATATATATCTACCTACCTACATATCTATATCTATCTGTATCTATCTATCTATCTATCTATCTATCTATCTATCTATCTATCTATCTATCCATCCATCCATCCATCCATCCTATAGGCCTTCACAGCCTGTTACATGGATAGCTTTACTTTTTTACCTTATCCCACAAAAACAGAACTCAGAACTTAACAGAGGAAGTGTCTGCAAGAGAAATGGCGTCTTTACCGAACAGTCCAAACATATGCATATGCGATTTTCTGTGCTGGAACATCTAGCCGAAGGTACAAATATTACGTTTCTGGACATTATCCGTCGGCTTGTCTTTATCTAAAAAACGTCCTGTTTATTGTTCAAAACACGTTTCGGAGACTGGATTCTGTCTCCGTCTTCAGGTAAAACCTTCTTATTTAGGCCCAAGATAGGGACTAGTTCTATCGATTGGGCCCAAATGTATAATTTTTGCCTGAAGACGGAGACAGAATCCAATCTCCGAAACGCTGTGTTTTGAAGAATAAACAGGACGGTGTTTAGATAAAGACAAGCCGATGGATAATGTCCAGAAACGTAATATTTGTACTAATGTACCATCGTCACAGCTGTTAGATCTTACCTAGCCGAAAGACTATTTTGTAGCGTATATCTAAGGCCCAAAATGGAATATTCTATATGTCAATTAGGCACACGTATAGGGACGGTGTTCATGACGGAAGAAAAATAATTATTCTATATAATATTCTATATGCATTCCTCTTCTCCCCATTCGTGCTACATACCCTGCCCACCTCATTCTCCTTTAACTTATTTGTTAAAAATATTTTCTTTATTGCTAGTGGGGTGGGACTAAGTCCCTTGTACTGCGGCCACTTCTGGCCTGTTGTACCCGCCCCACATGATAGGTGAGGGTAATTGTGAAGCAATTGGTGGTATGAAGATTGGCAGGGGAACAGAAGTACTCGGAGAAAACCTGCCCCAGCACCACTTTGTCCACCACAAATCCCACTTGACCAGACCCGGGATCGAACCCTGGCTGCCGCAGTGGGAAGCCAGCGACTAACCGCTTGATCTATGGCGCGGCTATTGTTAACCATATTAATAATAAATAAAGTATCAAATGTCATCTGGAATAAAGTACGATTGTTTCGAAGTTTAAATGACAGTAACAATGACAACAGTGAGATGAAACTGGACTGTATCTTAAGGAAACAGTGACTTCGGGAAGCAGCTAAGTCTGGCTGTCTTCCATGGCGAGCTTTACGTCTTCTGTTCTGACAGCCGAGGCTGAGTCAACTTGCGAAGTAGTTAACTAGTTTGTTCAGAGTAACAGAGGGAAGAGTAATTTTCTTCATTCTCCTGTGTTCACCCTTTCTTATGTCCAATTAACGACGAACGTAACATTTTCCCCTCTTTTCATCTCTACATAAAGAAAAATGCTTCATGCACATGCGTGGGATTCTGCATACGGAAAACTCGGAAAAGCAATCTACATTATGCATAAAATCCCCTGAGAATTAGAGAGAGAGAGAGAGGGAGAGCGACTTTCGGCTTTAGCAGAAAGGTCATCGTGTGTTTATATGGACTTACGTGTGGAAAGGTCAGAGATAAAAGAGTAGCATATACAGACAATAAATAAAATTACCCAACAATAATATTGCGTAAATCTTGTGTGGTTGTTCTGAGTATAATCTCGTACAAGCCTTGTTTATGATTGTTTCTTTTATTTCAGTTAAGAACACAATATTTGTGTCAAGTTATGATGGATATATGGACCGCCTCAGTGGTCTACTGGTCAAAGTTCCTGCCTACAGATCCAGAGGTCCCGGGTTCGATTCCCGGCGCTACCAGATTTTCTGAGAAGTAGTGGGTCTGGAACGGGGTCCACTCAGCTTCGTGAGGATAATTGAGGGGCTATTTCAAGGAAATAACGGCTCAGGTCTAAAAGAATGAAACCACGCGAAAACCTCTATCCGCTAAAGTTGACATTAATTTCGCCGACAAAAGGCAGTCGCTCAGTCGGTATAGTTCGCTTGCAGACTACAGGCCACGGAGTTCACCTACTTCTTGGTAATATTATTTTTGCATAGGTTATATCGTCGTGATTGGATCGCCTTGAATTAGGCGCTGTTATTTCCTCCACAGTAGGATGAATAAATCTACCCAGCTTCCTGTTCTTTTGTGTTTAAAACAAAACATTTCAGAGACTGGATTCTGTCTCCGTCTTCGGGTAAAATCTTACTTAGCTGACCCAATTGATAAAATTAGTCCCTACCTTCGTCACTTTTTATTTTTTATTTTTTATAGTTAGCCTAGTCAAGTCTACTCCAGTCTCCGGAACGCGGTGTCTTAATTAAAGAACAGAACGATGTATAAAGTTCAAAGACAATAATTGTTCTGAGTCTACCCCTTAAAGCACAGTGGTTACTAGATATTCCACTTTCTTTAACAAACTAAAATTCTGCATTCTGCCCGCAGAGAGTGTTTGTGTGTTTCGTATGGTTCTCACAATAAACAGCTCTCTTCCCCGCTAAACGACATTAACAGGTAGGGTTTTCTAGCTGAGATATAACGTGTTTCCTCTGAGGTACGAACTAGAATTTATATATACCGCGGTGTCTGGATCTTCTGGCATTAGGTAGTGGTATTTCCTCCACAGCAGATGGTATGGCTGGACTACTGCATCGCTTATTGAAACAATTTTTTTCCGTGGTTTCAGTGCGTGATATGTGTGAACGCCAAAGCGACCATGCAGACATCCCCTTGTGGCCACCGGGTCGTGTGCCGAAAATGCTTCGTGAAGACGATCCAGATGGCAGTGTCGCAGCGTCTGCTGCCCCTCCGCTGTGTCATCTGCCGCGCCAAGATCCTCCGACTGAAACAGAGTGGGGCGACGGCAGGAGGTGTCCTTTTACCGACGTCAGCTTCGCACTACTCTGTGGGCAGCAAGTCGTGGGTCGTCCCTAACTCGGCTTCCACTTATACCATGGGGACAAGTAAATGGGTAGTTCCTGGTTCCGCGTCCAGCTACTCAGTGGGCAAGACGTGGGTAG
Source organism: Cryptotermes secundus (assembly GCF_002891405.2). Classification (NCBI taxonomy): domain Eukaryota; kingdom Metazoa; phylum Arthropoda; class Insecta; order Blattodea; family Kalotermitidae; genus Cryptotermes; species Cryptotermes secundus. Next base: position 38,130 of record NW_019731580.1, on the reverse strand, counting down.
TCCCAAACTCGGCGTCTCAGTACTCCATGGGCAGCAACGGCTCTGTGCCTAACTCGGCGTCCCTCTACTCCATGACGTCCGGATCTTCTTCCCTTTCGGGTAAATTCGTCCTTTGTATTTATTTTCCCCATTTTCTGTTGAAACTTAGATTACCAGAGTCAGAGTTAACTTTACGACTGGTGGTTTACCGGCAACCAGTTCGTCTTGGCGATAAGCCCCTTGAGAATCACGAGCAGCATATTTTTTTTTCAGCCGAACATTTGCGGTTATAGTACTTACGTAACATCCTCTCTGGCGAGAGGACAGGTATGTCGTTTACAACTGCTGCTGGTCCTCGCCAGCGCAGTCTTTCTCGGTTCCAAGTCCCGCGGGACTTGTGACATATTTTACTGCCTCAAATTCGAGATTCCCTAAATCTGAAGGGTCAGGTCCCTGTATTTATATTTCCCGGGAACAGGGTGGCCCGGTTATAAGTTATAACCCAAGGCACTGGCTTCCCTTTTCTTCGCCTCCTACGATTTTCAGGGCTACGGTGGAGGTATTCGAACCAGCCTCCACACGGGGTTTGGGTCACCATTGACCACTCTCACGTATAAAAATTACTTGCTCTAGACTTTCCATCTTGTTCCGAATGACTGTCTGAGAGCTTCCGGCACATCACTGAGCTGCGTGTGTCCAACTCTTCGTTCTGAGCGGTTGAACAGTGTGCGGGGAGCTCTCAGATGATCGCACTGCAGTTGTAATGGGCCTATATGAGATGTCACGCTGAAATGGGTGAAGCAAACGATTAGTCAAAATCGGAAATGTGCACCGCAAATATCTCCTTATTAAATGCTCAATTACGTGCAAAACCCGCGTTACGTCGTTAATGCCCAGCATTGGCATTCATTGTCACAATTAATTACCGAGTTAAGTACGTTACTGGGACAGACACCTAAAATCGCTTCATCTGTTTTTGAAAAGTGGTGCTCAACGGCTTCAGCTTCTCTCCTTTAACAACATAAATTTAGCCTTGAACACTGTACTGTTGTGTTGTGACGGACTTAATAAAGAGTTAAACATAAATATGTGTTATGGTTTCTGAGGGATGTAAATATTATGTTCACGGATGTCGCTGTCAATTGGTTAGATGTTCCTGCTTCATATTTGGGAAGTTAATGGTTCAAAGGTGTGTCATGTTCTCTCCTTCTCCTCAGACAAATAACAAGATAGTGCCCCCGATTAGGTCTCGACCACTTCCTCTCACATCCTCGTAATTCATCGTCGTATGACGGCGCTATGACGGCCTCTGGGGTCTAGTGGTCAGAATTCCTGGCTACAGATCTAGAGGTTCCGGGTTCGATTCCCGGCGCTACCAGATTTTCTGATAAGTAGCGGTTCTGCAACGGGGTCCACTCAGCCTCGTGAGGATAACTGAGGAGATATTTCAAGGAAATAGCGGCTCCGGTCTAGAAAACCGAGATTTACGGCCATGGGGATCCGTTGTGCTAACCACTCGACACCCTCTATCCGCCAAAGTTGGCACTAAGTTCTCTGACAAGCGGCGGTCACTCAGTTGGTATAGTTCGTTTGAGGACTACAGGCCACGGAGTTATTATGGTGCTATGCATTTTGACACATTGAAAGCGTCGATAAATAAATGCCCGTGTTTCTAAACTTTGTTTTCTCGGACGGATTATTCAGAAGACAAATAATGCTATAGCAGGTTCCAACACCAATTTCACCTTTCAAGGTTTTTCTATTGTTACAATCAATAACCTATAAATTAGCAAAAAATGTTATTAATATGACGCGTAACCGTGAAGAAGGAGGCAATGGTTCATGCGTAACATGATAACGTTTTATATTTTCGACGCGGTGTAACACCCAACAAGACCAAATATCTCGGGAAGCTTCAGGTTCGAAGCTTGGCTCTGACACCGGTTAGCATAAATAACGGTTTTCATAGTCCTTCCAGACAAATCACTTGTTTGTTTCTAATTGCGTCACGAAGGCTTCCTTCCACATCCCTTCCAAGTTCCGTGTTGTCGTCATTAATCATCCTATAATTTGGCACTATGTAATCTGGGCTACTTGAAGTGTCGTTGCATAAACCAAACATGAAGGAATAGCAAAATATCACTCCGCAATGGCTGTGTTACTAATATTTCGGATGGAATTTGTAATTGGTTTGTAATATGTCACTTTGTAAATATCATATGTTGCAAAGATTCATGGAACACAACTCTTGTGCGCGGTCACCGCATTCTTGTCCTACGCCTTGCGCAACATCCAACACATATGAAACTGAAAGAGCTTATGTCGGATTTGAGGTTCTGACAGCTGTGACTGTGAAGAATTATATCTTATGGGATATAACGCCGTCCCGGTCTAGAAAACCGAGATTAACGGCCGTGGGAATCCGTTGCGCTGACCACGCGACACCCTCTATCCGCAAAAGTTGGCACTAACTTCGCCGAAAAGCGGCGGTCGGTATAGTTCGCTTGCGGACTAAAGCCACGAAGTTCGTTTGTTTCTTTGTTTTTTTTTTTACATTAATGAAACAGAAACTGTTTATCACCTTCATTTTGTGCGTCACGTGTTCCATCTGATGATCCACATAGTTCAGGCGATTAGTCGCCGGCTTCCCACCGCGGCGGTCCAGGTTCGAGCCCGGATCAGGTAATGTGGGATTTGTGGTGAACAAAGTAACACTGGGGCAGGTTTCCTCCAAGTAATTCGGTTTCCCCTGCCAATTCTCATTCCATCGATTTCTCAACAATCATCGTCATCATCAGCTATCATCCGGGGCTGGCACAGTAGGCCAAGGAGTGGTCGCAGTACCAAGTGGACTCAGCCTCTATTTTAGAAAGTCTATATTAACGAAACAGAAACTATTTTTGTTGGACGGCGCTATCACCATAGTAGAAGACACCGATGGTCGCGGCCGCTTGGATAATGCTGCTGCTACTGATTCCGATGTTCATATCATGTTTTCATGGCTTTCCTCAGTCTCTCGTGACAAATATTGGGATATTACCTCAAATTAGGCCACGACATTTTTTACTCATTGTTTTTAATTCATTATTGACTATTCACCCCATTATTTGATGGCGCATAGTCTCCACCACTGAATGCGTGATTAAATGAACTGCGGTAAAGAAACATAAAGTTGTCCTATGCTTAATCAATTAAGCGCAAAGCCACGAAGAGACATAGGGAGTGGATGTACAGCTGCAGCATTCTTGCCTTCGTCACTAGATGGAGGTGAGTGGCCTGCATCACGGCCCAGACCGCTTTACCCCCAGGTACCCATTGGACAGGACGCTGGATGAGCCACATAGCAGGTCTGGACACTATGGAGAAGGGAATCAAACCCCGACAGTCCAGCCCGTAGCCCGCCGTTGTCCCGACTGAGATATTAGATACAGATAATACTGCATTTCTGCATACCGTATAGTCTACTTCATAAAGCAACTTTTTCCTTACGCTGCCGGTTTGATGTCGTTACTCTTCACTTGACGTTTCTTTGTCATTCTTTGAATTATGAATGAAAGGACGGCGAGACCATAATTGCTATTTAATGAGCCCGTGAGTGAATTAATGACGTAGGAAATCAATTCTTCCTTGCTTTGTCTGCCGGCATTTGATGGTGAATTTTATTCCACAAGTAAATCAATAACTTAACCATTATGGAAGTCTGCTCGCAATTTCCGCAGAGGTCAAACATGACTGCTTAGCTACTCTTCTTACATAATACAATTCAGAGTCCAAGGAGAATCGAAGGACTCACGGCTGTCGACATTATGAACAGATCATCATTGTCGTCATTTTTGTCATCATCATCATCATCATCATCGCCAGTGGCATTATTTCGTAACTCAACTCCATCTAGTGTCGAGGTTAAAAATCCGTGGAGCTATACTTCCACTCCTCCCCATACGTCTTCCTGTTGCGAACAGGGTCAGCTTTGCTTTGGACCTAAAGAGACGAACTGCAGGATCTTACAGAGAACAGAAACCCTAGGGTTCATACAGGTCACATGGTAATGCTAGGATAGTGAAGTATAGAGACTAGTTTGGAATAAGCAAGCCGGGTGGAGTGGAGGTAACGCTGTAGATACCTACTCAGGAGGTGCCCGATTCGTACCTCAGTCGGGACAGCGGATATCCTAACTGAGGTTTCTCGCTACATACAGGCGTGCGTGAGAGGGAGAATGCGGGTGGAAGCAGTAGTGAGGTGGGGGTACTTCTGCACAAAGCCACGCAGCAGACTGACCTGCTTCACCTTTCTTACCAATCATTTGACCAAGTAAACCCGTCGATGTTAATGACTCCGCCCCCCCCCCCAAAAAAACGGAACAGTATATTTCTAAGTGAACGGCCACGGCCACTTCCTTTCATATCGTTTCGAATTCATTTTTCATCTATCCTACAAATCTACGTTACATAGGGAGGTCCTTAATTTTGTTGATCGGTTCACGGCGACCGGTGCACCGCCCACAACGAGGTGCATATGAATTTTGCCGATGAATCAATATGCCTGCTGACCGACAACATTCGGAATAATGAACATAGTTACAATTCAAGATCACAGGCGGTGTTGAAAATGTTGTCCCTCTACACGTATACATTCCACTCACAGGCGGAAGATGTCCTAATTTATTTTTTGGACCTGTTCTCCAGGAATATTTTCAATTTCCCTACGAATATGTTCTTTTTGTACTTCCGTTCGGGGGTCACTGTTGTGAACTTTGACCTTCAAAGAACCACAGAAGAAAACATCACGAGGATTAAGATCGGGTGAACGTGCTGGTCAGTTACCACTGCTGATAATTCTGTCCCCGAGGATATCGGACAAAGCCTACATACGCAAGGCGTGCCTGGATTGCTGTTGTTTTATAGGGTCTAAGCTCCAGCAATTGTTGCCCGTCTTTGACACCCCAGTGTCTTGAGCTACACGGTTTAGTGATTTTCTAGGTTATGTTCACTGATTTAGTGTCGAGGTTAAAAGTGAGTGAAGCTCCACTCTCCCTATACACGTGCGATGTATACGTTCCCGGCGCGGCTCTTAGTAACGGGATCCATTTTACAGTATTTAAATACTAAAGTTTGGGCTAGTTTTTCCAACCAATATTTTGTATGAATTTATCGCTAGTCCATATATCGTTCATCTCATGGTGGCAGAAGTACTTTTTTTAAGTTTCGTGAGGTACGTCGGCCATTGTTCTGCCAATTGTACCGTCCCTGGATGACAGATGAGTATCGATCAATCGGTGGAATAAAAATTGGTAGGAGAAACCGAAATACTATGAGGAAACCTGCTCCAGTGACACTTTTTCCACCACAAATCACAGATAACTTGAGCGGAGATCGAACTAGGGTCACCGCGGTGGGAAGTAGGCGGCTAACCACCTGAGCACCTATGGCACTGCCTGCTTTATGGTCTTACTGTAAATTATCAGTAAGGCGCTAGACAGTGATGATTCATTCGGATGTGACGGGCTTATTGTTTTTTACCATGGAGTTGAAATTTCAGGTACCCTAGTAGCAGAGGGCTATTAATCATTTTTGAATCTTCAACAAAATGTTATCTATTGATGCGGAAATTCAGTGTGATAGCTTTATACAATCATCTTTCCTTCCACGATTCAGAAGTGTGACAATACGCCATGTTTCGTAATTAAGAATGGAGGTGGGGTGACAGGGATGGCCTTGAGAGCAGGGAGCTGTTCATCCATCACTTTGAAGCAAGACATGATAGGGTTATATTTAACCGTGTTCTGGTACTTTGTCAGTGTCAGCAAATCTCCTGCATTTTAAAATCCCCCCCGCCCTTCCCGTTATCTTATTGGATAATAAATGCTTTTATTGCTAATGAAAAGAAAGGGTTTTCATTGTTGCCACAAGCTACTTATGAACGATGTATCGATCTGAAAATTCGTAAGCACTGCATTAAAGAAGATGAGAATGCAGTATCCAGTTGACAAGCATGTTGTGAGGCTTTGGGGCTAAGGCTGCACCAGTATTATTGCAGTCCCTTTATCACCACCTGCAAACATTCATCCCAAATGCTGAGTCAATTTCCATAGTCAGAGCTATAGTATTAAAGCAGAAGTCAGAACACAATGAAACTTATACTGAGATTGTCTGAACCAAACACAAAGAGTTCCCATCAGTAGATTTCCAGAAACAGTGATTCATTATCGGCTGCACTGAAGGAGCAGTAACCAATCAGGTGACCAAAAAAGTGGTGGACAGGTTTGCTGTTGAGGCATTGTTCCCAAGAACCTAAAATGAGCCAAATAATAATAAAAATAACGACGGCGATGATTATGACGATGATGGTGGTGGTGGTGGTGGTGGTGGTGGTATGATGTAGGAGAAGGTTATTAAAGATAGGAACACAAAGAAATACAAGAGTGAGAAGAATAATGAACAATAGCTGAAAGCAGAAGAGAAGGTGAGGAATGAGTAAGTAAAGAAGATGACTTAAAATGAACAGAAAAACTTAATGATGGTAGGAGGAGGAGGAGGAGGATGAAGAAGAAGAACAAGAACAAGAACAAGAACAAGAACAAGAAGAAATATGGAGGGGCAAGTAAAGAGAGAAGAATGCGAAATAGGTTAGTAAGGAAAAAAAGTGAAGACTATGGAAGGGGAAAGAAGAAAATTAATGATGGAGTAAGGATAAAGAGGGTTAAAATGTAAAAGAAGTAATGACTGGAGAAGAAGAAAACTTTTTGTAATCTGCGGAGTGTAATGAGTAAGTTATTTTGGGTCTGCAGCCAGAGGAATGGATGTGGGGTTAAAACTGTAACAGTGCAGCAGGAGTGATTGGTAGAGATACGGACAGCTAGTAACTGATGTACATCCATTCCATGTATTTCTTCAACCTGAGGTGCTGTATACTGTAAAAGACATGCCATATTGCTAGTGTTTGTCCCTTTCCTTGTCACTCTTTAGAGGTCTGAAGGATAGGCACACAGATGTATAACCCCTTGTCCATTCATTTTATGCCATTTGTAGGGAGAACTCCTAAAGTGAAAAGGACCGTCAAAATATATTTGTAATTAAATGACAAAGAAATACATTTGACTGTACCATAGCTCAGGCCATTAGTTGCTGGTTACTCACTCAATTTACTGACACTGTGTAATAATATAATACTATACAGAGCCAAATAATTACATTACACCAATATTTTTTCATGCATATTTATAGCATGCTTATGAATTTTCATCCAAAGCCAATTATTCTACAGAGTAAGAATTAGAACCAGACTCATAACTTCTTTACATTTCATAGTCCCACACTATCTAGAAAATCGGCTCAAAGATGGCGGTAAGGTTGTCGGCCTTACGCGCCGGCCGCGCTTTACTCCCCCAGGAAAATTATTAATTCCTGGTACTAATTGAGTAAACCCCAGGGCCTAGTGCAGCTGGAAGGATTAGGTCAAGTGAAAAAAAATCCAACGACCTCATCGGGACTTGAACCCGCGACCTTCTGGCTTGTAGCATAGCCCCCTCAACCACTACACTACCATGTGCCCCCACACTTACATAAATATAAATATAAAATTAGGAGTTACTATTAATTGTATCCATCTTATTTTATAAGGATATTATATGTGTATTTTACAGACTGATGTATATGTCAAAATATTACATACTTACTTACTTTACTTACTTGCTTACTTACTTACTTACTTACTTACTTAC